>NW_023605474.1:0-40001 GCF_013339745.2 Dermacentor silvarum
CAGCAAACGAGGTAATAATTAACTTGCGCAACGACATGAACAGATGAAACAGAAAGTAAGCAAAACAAGCACAAGCAGCCCGAAGACACTGGCGAAACAGAGGCTGTGTCGCTGAGCGCCAGTCCTTGTTTGACATTTGGCGCTTCTTTCAAGTAAGTAGAAAGGTTCTGCGAATTCGTGCAAAAAGAAATAAAGAATGTGCTATGCGAGGGTAATACAAGGTCAGTTCACTGCAGTGAGCGGCGTTTAGTTTCTAGAAAATCGGGCCAAATCTTTCGCAACGGAACGCCACCGTCTGACATTTGAATGCGCGCCGTCGACCGCTCATTAGACAGTTTTAGTTACACGTACGTAGAGGCTTTGCGTACGTAGAGCTTCTACGTGTAAGCAGTGCGCATGCGCAGAACGTAGCGGCCGCTCTGGTCTCACGGACGTACGTGAGATTCGATTTTTTACGTGCGTTTCTTGCGCACGTAGACAGCTTCGCGCGGGGGTTTCGCGAGATCACGAACAAGCGATAGCGTGCTGAGGGCGCGCAGATGGCTTGCATGGAAACACGGCGACAGGATGACTGGTCATCTATTTCATTCCATGTCAACGATGACAGCAGATAACGCTTGCGCAACACACTTCCGGGCATTGCGGCCACGATGACCGGCACGCACCAATGCACATCACTGGCTTCGCTGAAATACTCATCTTGAATTGAATTGTTCATATTTCCCGATAGATGTGGCTACGTGGTGCGTCGCGTACGTGTAGCTAAAAGCGTTTCAGATGGCGTGCACGTAAGGTACGTAGACTGTTCACGTTTGCGTACGTGAAGTCTCCACGTACGTGTAACTAAAACTGTCTATACACACTAATGCGGCGACAGTGCTTTCACCGGTAGTTCGATCTCGCGGTGAATAGGCGTTTAGAATTTTTGAAATGCAAACAGTTTACTGTTAGCAGCCGTTGGGAACATTGCCGGTCATTTTTGTGTTTGCTGAATAACCGATATAGATGAGCAGTTATGCACATTTGCTATTGCTTTAGTTTACTCTATGGCGTCGTGAGTTGAACGAAAGATGATTGTGGAGCTGCGTCTTGCGCATGTTGTACTAACAAGTTGATGAGGTCCGTAAGTGTAGATGCACTAGTCATAGGCCGGTCTAGATGGAGGTCGTGACATGACCCTATGACTAGATGATATATATATATATATATATATATATATATATATATATATATATATATATATATATATATATATAATCTAGTCATAGGGTCACCTCCATCACATAGGGCACCTCCACCAAATGCCACAAGATTATTTTGCAGGTAGACTTGATAAAGCGGTTAAACAAGCCGGCTCGTTGAAAACCGACGTAGCGCGAACCACACGATCGTCAACGGCTTCTTCCACACACTTGCTGGCACAGAGCTGGTGCCGATGTGCTCCGGTACAATATATATATATATATATATATATATAATCTAGCCATGGGGTCATGTCAAGACCTCCAAGCGTGTCATTGACATTGTCTGTGCTGTGGAGCTTGCCCTCGAAACCGGCCTGTGGACTAGTGGCTCAACTTACGGAATATATATATGTATATTGTAGTGAAGAAGAGGGACGATGCAGTGGGGCATCTTTACTAGTGCTGTCTAGTGGGGCAGTCTCTCCAGCGCATCGCTCGCTCTACGCCGCTCGCGCTTGCGGTTACCTGAACTGATCGGATGGTCAGCCTTCCGCTTGCGTGCAATAAACGCCTTTACAATATATATATCATTGAAGGTTATTATTAGAGCTTACACAGCGCTTACACGATCCGTATCCTGGCAGTTTGCGGAAATATGCACTAGAGTGAGTCTACTGTAAACTGACGCCTTCGGGCACAACTTTCATGGATCCCTGGCCAAAAGAATACACCCAGAAACGACAAGGCTCGTGATACCACAAGGAGTGATTAGTTTAACCCTCGCTATATAGTTGCGGCGTCGAGAACCAGAGAGCCCTCCACAGACTTGTTTTGTCACGAGACGACCCACTGGATCAAGCACTCCATGGGACGGAGATACCAAAAAAAAAGTTACAGAGGTACTTACGTCTCCTTACGTGCATTGAATGCGAAAGCCTTCTGACTCTCCCGCGCGATACTTTTCACTTGGTCAGGTGCTCGAATTGGGCAAACTCAATTTTGAGGGTGGGCCAATTCAATTTTGGGAGTGGGCCAGGTCGGTTTTGAATGTGAGTCAACTCAATTTTCAAATAAGGCAAAGCCATTTTTTTTTGGGGGGGGGGGGGGGGTATGAGCCACGGCGTCCCTCCGACTCCGTGGCTGTTCACCGTTGGACTTGGCAGTGCGAGCCGCTGCAAGTCCAGCGCCGGGGACCTGACGCCATCACTTGGTCATTTGTGTTTGGTACCATCGGATGTTCACACCAGACGTTCACCGCATTTCCGCTTCATGAGGCATATAATGCTTTCGCTTTAAAAATTGTGCAGAAACCACCAACTATGATTCTCAAAGTGAATGGCCCAAACGAACGAACTAATGAGTCAGCGAATGAGCAAACAACAGAGAGCGAGCGCGAACGAATTTGTGTGAGAGAGAGATAGATACGGCGAGTGCCTTTCTTGCCGAGTCCGACCATCGACCATCGAACACTGACCAAACCCAAAAAAATCAAAAGAGCCAATGAAAGCTATTCGCTTTGAAACCAGCATGAACACATGCACTGAAAAACATTATCCCGACCAAAGGATGCCCTATTCCTGAGGGTCTGGGCTCCCGCCACACATTCATGCTGAGGCGGCTAAGGATCGATACGACCCACACACCAGCAGCAAGAAATCAACGACTCTACAAAGCACTTTCTTTACGCAAGATACTCAGTGTTTCCGCGACAGATCGCTGCCTTCAGTGCCAGGCACATGCATCACGTGACCGTCTCATTCCGCGGGAGTACGCGCCCACCAGCTTAGACATCGATGCTTGTATACGCGAATACAAGCAGCGCATTGTGTGCAACAATAACTCGAAAATATTACTGGTTAATGCTTGTGATTATTATTATTAGGATTGTATCAACGGACACAAGTGCAAATCAAAATGGAGCCATGCGGCATCGTATTGTTTCAGCTGAACCTCACCTTAAGTGGCTCCGGATGAATAACATCTTCATTGTAGAAGGACATGATGAAGGACTTGAACATGGATTCGTTGATGTAGTACATGCATACGCTTGGATTTGTGTCTGCGGCAAAAATAAAGAACGCGCAATTTTTACAAATGGTGTTCAGCTGGTATGTTCAGCACAAGTTGAAAGCGCTGCCATTGGCAGTAGCGAATACACTCTAGCTCTAAATTACAACTCAAGGAAGTATGTGCGAATTCCAGTTCTGGAATTTTGAGTTAGTTTTTCGCTACGACTCATTCGCGGTTTCTTTACTATACCAAGCATTTTTATCGCGTTCAAGTGAAAAGCGCAAATGACAGGTGGGTGATGATATAGGATAGATCGCAGTAACAATCATTTCTTAACACTGTGAAAATGTGAAGGTGTAATTTTTCTTCTCTTTATTTCAGTTTATCACACTCCGCATAAAAAAGTGCACATGTCATTGCTATTTATGTCTAATTAATATGCATTACGTAACGCCACATTGAACTGAGTTTATGTGAGAATGCGGAGCCAATAGTTTCGAATTTTCCCAAAACATCAGTTACATTCGGCGTGAAATTGCATTGAACACTCGGGGAGGGTGGGGGAGAAGCAATCTACTACAAGCTTGGCCAATTTTTCCGGAACAGCTTGAATCATTCCATCATTTAATTCCCAATTACAAGTCGCGAAGTTCCGCAGTTCTATCTGATGAACGCTCATGTAGAGGGCCAGGGACTATTCTTGAATTCATTTTGCCCTGACCCGCTGGCAATGACTTGTATTCTCCAAAACCTGAATAAACGAGATGAATGAATATGAATGCCAGAGCTGCCTCCAAGAATCGATCCCACGGTCTCCCGTTGCCTAGCGGGACCCCCTAGCTACAGAGTCGCCTTGGAGTTGAGAAATGAGTATTCTCTACACATAGGTATGTCGGTGCTTATTTGTAGGTATGAGTATATTGAAGTGCCCAATATATTTGAACGGCCGTTTCTACGTTGCTGGACTTTATAGCGAGCGCTTTTGTATGTAGGGAGCAGTGGCGCGGCCAGCAAATGGTTCGGCAGCAGATGATTTATGAGATTTTGTGCACGGTGGACGATGTTTTACGAAAAGCAACTGCCGTTCACCTGAAACGAGAGCTGTATATCTGCTTACGTTACATTGTCGCGTAACCTCCATCTACTGATGAGAACTTTCTTTTATAGCGATACTTTTGTGGCAGGACACTTCTGAGTAATTTGGGCCGAGGAGGAGCAACTGCTCATCCGTCGAATAAGACAATAATGAAAACAACCTTCACGTGCTGTAGATCTTACATCATTCTCGACAGTGAATCTTGCACTAACGTAATCCATCGATCAAAATTCGCTTTAACCATCGGAACTTGGAACGTGCGACAGCTTACGACTAAATTACGACACGGGACTAAGCTTATGTAAAGTATCAGTGCTTAATTCCTTAATGCACCATGTGCTCACCACAGCTGCCCTCGCTCATCCGCTTGCCGATGATCTTTGTGTAGATAGAGAGGGCTGATGAAACGACAAAGCCGCCAGGCTCGCTGATTATGGTTACGCCGTAGCTTGCAGGAAAATGTTTCTCCAGACACTCGTTGACGATGTCTGCAGTCTTAAGGCAAAAAAGTTGACATTAGCAGCGTTACAACTTCTCGCACAAAGCAACACGACACAAGACCCGCGCGCATGGACCATGTAGCCACAGAAGGCACAGAAGTGGACTGGCCCGGCGTTTGAAATGCCAAACAGTAGTTTACGAAAGCAGGAACGCGACATTAGGCGTTGCTATCTTCACCGTCCCCACGTCTAAAGTATGCAGACTTTCTGCCCAAGCCTGTGGCACACGTCTCAACGCGGAAAATGGTGGTTTTGCGTAAAGAGTGCCCATCTGTCGAAATCTAACTATATGAAGAGCGAGCCAAATTTCTTGCGGCTCTAATCTATTTATTCTACTATATATGCTCAGTTGTCCATGTGCGGGGGAACTGCACCCGTCGGTTAGCGCAACCAAACCTCCAGCAATCATGCGCCGCCACTTCCCAGTTTCCCGATTCGTCGCTCACAATACAGTGCCGTTTCTGCAAATTCTGATTACGTCATTTCAGCATCTGCTGCTCGTTGGTGTTGCGGGCCCCCACGCATGGTCGCCGCACCCAAACGGAGCAGTATGGCTTCCGCTTGGAAATCAGGTGCCGAATTCACAAAGGTTTTGGTTCGCAAGTGTTCTTTGCCTTTGGGCAGGCGCCCTCGCTAATGATTTGTAACGCATCAGGATTGGCTTAAATTTCTGCCTACGAGAATCTATTGCGTAAGAGTGTTTTTGTTAACATGGGCCCAGAAGCTGAGACGAGGTAAATTTCGTTTGTCATAAGAATCTGAGGCGTGTAGCCAGAAAGAAGCGTTGGAAAAGAGGGCGAATTGGCAGGACTTGAATTGGTCAACTAAATAGTGTATGGAGGGGCTTTAAGTACGGAATTTGTGAAACCTGTATTTGCTCAGAAGAACAAGTTTTCTTATCTGGAGAACCCTAATTATTCGCAAGGTGTCACTAGGAAGAGAGATGGGAGTAAAGTCGAAGAAACGCGGAGACAGTCCCCTAGATTTCGACTCAGCTCAGAGCGAATGGGAGAGAAAGAGTGGCAGGGGGAGGGATGATGAGGATAGGCCATAGGATGCAACTATGTATACGTTCGTGTTGGGAGAGCTAATTCAAAGCCTTTAGTCTAAGTTTGTGTTAAGCGAAATCTTTAAGAGAGTTGATTGCTCGCTGTGTTAATATGCTGGCTGGCTCACTAGGAAGAGTACATATTAGTACGTTTGGCACACACACACATACAAAAAAAGGAAACAAAGTGACACTGGGGCACCAAATCGTCGGGTATTCCTGCAGATGCTGATCCTATATAGGAAATAGCAGCATTACTTCAGATTAAGAAAATGCGACATTTAGATCGGTGTACGGAAAAACCATGGTACATCATGAGCAGTAAGTCGGTTACATTTCATGAAGCTTTAAAACCTAAACCAATGTTGCGAACTCCTTGATTTCCGTCAGTTCGCAGAATGACGCAATATTCCAGCACCTGAAAGCATTGACTTCATATTTACACGTATAGATGTTTATCTTTCACCGGTGGCCGCTTTCCACCGGCTAACAAATGTTAAACGTTATCGCTCGGCGCAGGACGCGCCTGTATCGGAAGTTTCTAGAACGTTATCGATGCTTCTTTCCATTGCCTGTTTTCACCCACGCTTATGTTATCTGATTGCATGACTGACGCGAATTCTCTAGAACTTTCTGGAAGACACGCGGGCATCAGGGATTAATCTAGAACCTTCGATTACTCAGGTATAAAAGCCGACGCGTTTCGCCGCTGATCAGATTTTCGACGATCGCCGACTGTGTTCGCCGTTATCGTTGTGCTTTGAGTGTACCTTGCTTTTGTGGGCACAGGTTCACCCAATAAACAACCAGTTTCGTTGTACACAGTTTTACGACTGTTTTCTTCAGCGTCACTACTACGTGACATCTGGTGGAGGTGCTTTTGTGTCCATGCAGCGGACACCCCCGCAAAGCCGCGACCCAAGCCCGAAACCGGAGGACGAGACCAACATCGCCAAGGACCAGCGAGCTAGCCGTAGGCAGCAAGGTCTCTTGCCAGAATACGGACTTCTTCCCGAGAAGACCACAGCGATCAAGGCCAAGTCAACGACCTCAATGGCAGCCCCAGCGTCCCCCATCCTGCTGCAGCAACCTCGGGAGCCACCGACCTTCCGTGGATCATCAGCTGAAGACCCTGAAACATGGCTGGAGACGTACGAGAGGACCGCGACATTCAACAAATGGAGCGACGATGACAAGCTGCGCCATGTCTATTTTTCGTTGGATGACGCTGCTCGGACGTGGTTTGAGAACAGGGAGACCACCCTGGTGACTTGGGACCTATTTCGCGAGAACTTCGTGAGGACCTTCACGAGTGTCGTACGAAAAGAAAGGGCTGAAGTTCTCCTGGAAACCAGAGTTCAATTGCCGAACGAGAGCATCGCGATCTTCACGGAGGAGATGGCTCGCCTCTTCCACCACGCCGACCCCGACATGTCTGAAGAAAAGAAAGTTAGGTTCTTGATGCGGGGCGTCAAAGAGCATCTATTCACTGGATTGATGCGCAACCCGCCCATGACTGTGGCAGAATTTGTTTCGGAGGCGACAACCATCGAGAAGACGCTTGAAATGCGAGCCAGACAATACAACCGCCGTGCGCTGACAAACTACGCCGAAGCTCAAGCTCTAGGCGCCGACGACCTGCACGAGACGATCAGAGCTGTTGTACGGGAAGAAATACAGAATTATTCCCAAGGTTGCAGCCTCAGGTGACTTCAATCGCCGACATAGTTAAAGAAGAGGTTCAGCGATCTCTGGAAGTGCCAGAAGCTCCGGAATCGCCTCAACTACAGCCGCAAGCGATGACCTACGCCGCCGTCGCCCGTCGTCACGGCCCCCCTCCGCGCTCGCGCCAGGGCCCCGTAACGCCGCAGTTCCGTCGTCCACCGCCGCCGCCGCCAGCACGCCCGCCCGTCGCCCAGCGCAGCTACCAGCGGAAGACGGACATTTGGCGCGCCCCCGACCACCGCCCGCTCTGCTATCACTGCGGGGAAGTCGGCCATGTCTACCGCCGATGCCCATACCGCGAGATGGGCCTACGAGGGTTCGCCGTCAACGCGCCACGTCCGCAGCTTGGCGAGCGACCACGCGACATCGCTGACTACCTCGCCGGAGCCCAGTTCCAACCACGACGACCCTCACGCTCGCCGTCACCAGGACGTTACCTGTCGCCGCTGCGCCGATCATACACTGGCCCAGCGCAGGGCCGGTCCGTGAGCCCCTATCCGGGAAACTAAAGGCAGCAACCGATGGAGGTGCGGTTGCTGTACGACGCAATACCGAAGATCCTCCGCCGCCACCGACAACGACAACTCACGCATCATCACAACGAGGTACCAGCACACCGCCTAGCAAGAGCCTTGACGACAACACTTCGCTGCCGAAAGAAGACCTACCGACGCGACGTAGCAGCAGCGAAGCAAGCCGACGTAGCCGTGATCCGACGCCACGACTTAACCGCAACGCCAGACGACGGTCTACCGACTTAGACGTGGTAATCGATGGTCATAGCGTCACCGCTCTCGTCGACACTGGAGCTGACTATTCCGTCTTCAGTGGCCCGTTCGCCGCCAAGTTGAAGAAGGTGAGGACGGCCTGGCAAGGACCTGATATCCGGACAGCGGGAGGCCACCTAATAACGCCGGCTGGAATCTGCACAGCGCGAGTCACG
This sequence comes from Dermacentor silvarum, assembly GCF_013339745.2. Lineage (NCBI taxonomy): Eukaryota > Metazoa > Arthropoda > Arachnida > Ixodida > Ixodidae > Dermacentor > Dermacentor silvarum. The sequence continues at coordinate 8,507 of NW_023605474.1, forward strand.
GTTAACAATCGCACTTACCCGGCGAGCTTCGTAATCATGCAGCACTGCTCCAGGGACGTCATCCTAGGCATGGACTTTCTAAATCCAACATGGTGCAGTCATCGATTTAAGGTCCAAGTCAATAACGCTTTCAACGGACAACGCGATACCACCGGATACAGACATCAGTTACCATGCCTTGAATGTGCTAGAAGAACAAGTCACCGTTCCGCCTCGCTCCAGTGTAATGATTTTCGTCGGTGCCGAAGTGCCTGCAGATATGGAGGGCGTCATCGAGGGCGATCATCACTTACTGCTCGATCGTGAAATTTGCGTCGCTAGAGGCATAGCTAAGCTACGTGAAGGGAAAGCAAGAGTGATGCTCACGAACTTCAGCGACGAATACAAGCACATTAACAAAGGCACAACGGTCGCCTACATCGACGAAATAGTACAAGCCGGCAGTGCTTTTGCCTTCACGGATTCTAGTGCACCTGCAACGAAGACTGTAGTACTTGAACCAACTTTCGACGTCAATCAGAACCTTCCTTGGCATAAGAAAGAACAGCTAAAAGCTCTGCTCCTGCAATACAAGGACTGCTTCTCGTCGTCGTCAAAAGTTCGACAAACCCCGGTCGCCACGCACCGCATCATAACCGACGAATATGTCCACCCACTCCGTCAGAGCCCGTACCGAGTTTCGGCGCGCGAACGCGAGGCCATAAGGCAACAAGTCGACGAAATGCTACGCGACGACATCGTCCAGCCGTCCAAGAGTCCGTGGGCGTCCCCCGTTGTGTTAGTGAAGAAGAAGGATGGAACCCTACGTTTCTGCGTCGATTATCGTCGCCTCAACAAGATCACGAAGAAGGACGTATACCCTCTCCCACGGATTGACGACGCCTTGGATCGACTCTACAACGCAAAGTATTTTTCGTCGATGGACCTCAAAACCGGCTACTGGCAAATCGAAGTCGACGAGAGAGACCGGGAGAAGACTGCCTTTATAACACCAGATGAACTGTTCGAGTTCAAGGTCATGCCATTTGGTCTTTGTTCGGCACCTGCGACTTTCCAACGGGTCATGGATACAGTACTGGCAGGCTTGAAGTGGCAGACTTGCCTCGTCTATTTGGACGACGTCGTTGTGTTTGCCTCAAGCTTCGAGGAACACCTCCGGCGCCTTGAAACAGTTCTTCAAGCTATCAAGACCTCCGGACTCACGTTGAAGCCAGAAAAGTGCCGCTTCGCATACGAGGAGCTCTTGTTTTTGGGCCATGTCATCAACAGGTCTGGAGTGTGCCCTGACCCACAGAAAACGGCGGCCATCACTGACTTTCCTCCGCCCGCCGACAAGAAGGCTGTGCGTAGATTTCTTGGCCTGTGCGCCTATTACAGGCGCTTCGTCAAGGACTTTTCACGGATCGCCGAGCCACTGACATACCTCACGAAGGCCGACGTCGAGTTCAAGTGGGAGACGCCGCAAATCGAAGCATTTGAAGAACTGAAGCGACGCCTGCAATCGCCGCCCATTCTTGCGCATTTCGACGAAAACGCCGATACCGAAGTCCACACCGCCGCAAGCAGCGTAGGACTCGGCGCCGTGCTTGTGCAGAGGACTGACGGAATAGAAAGGGTTGTAAGTTACGCTAGCCGGTCGCTATCGAAGGCGGAATCAAATTATTCCACAACAGAAAAGGAGTGCCTCGCCATCATCTGGGCTACATCAAAGTTTCGCCCCTACCTCTATGGCAGGCCCTTCAAAGTTGTAAGCGACCACCACGCCTTGTGTTGGCTAGCTAACTTGAAGGATCCTTCAGGTCGCCTCGCACGATGGAGTCTGAGACTTCAAGCATTCGACATCACCGTCGTCTACAAGTCCGGCCGAAAGCATTCTGACGCCGACTGCTTGTCTCGCGCCCCCGTCGAACCGCCGCCACAGGACGACCAGGATGACGACACTTTCTTGGGACCCATCAGTGCCGACGAATTCGCTGAACAACAGCGAGCCGACCCGGAACTAAGGAGCCTTGTAGACTACCTAGAAGGCAAGACCGTCACTGTGCCGAAGGTGTTCAGGCGAGGATTGGCGTCGTTTTCCTTGCAAAACGATATTCTCCTAAAGAAGAACTTTTCGCCTCTCCGAGCCAACTACCTCCTCGTGGTGCCCTCAGCGTTGCGTCCAGAGGTTCTGCAAGCTCTCCATGACGACCCAACGGCTGGACATCTCGGTTTTTCCCGCACGCTCGCGAGGATACAAGAAAAATACTACTGGCCTCGCCTCTCTGCCGACGTCGCCCATTACGTAAGGACATGCCGAGACTGTCAGCGACGCAAAACACCGCCGACAAGGCCAGCCGGACTTCTACAGCCGATCGAACCACCTCGCCGACCATTCCAGCAGATCGGGATGGACTTACTTGGGCCTTTTCCGACGTCGACGTCCGGGAATAAATGGATCGTCGTAGCTACGGACTACCTCACCCGCTACGCCGAAACAAAAGCCTTGCCCAAAGGCAGTGCCGCCGAGGTAGCCCGATTCTTCGTTGAGAACATTCTCCTGCGTCACGGTGCTCCAGAAGTCCTCATCACCGACAGAGGCACGGCCTTTACGGCAGAACTAACTCAAGCCATCCTGCGATACAGCCAGACAAGCCATCGCCGGACCACCGCCTACCACCCGCAGACGAATGGCCTCACCGAGCGCCTAAATAAGACCATCGCCGACATGCTGGCAATGTGCGTCGACGTCGAACACAAGACGTGGGATGCCATCCTTCCGTACGTGACCTTCGCATACAACACGGCCGTGCAAGAAACGACGCACATGGCACCGTTCAACCTGGTCTACGGAAGGAACCCGGCAACGACGCTTGACGCCATGCTACCGGACGTCACCGATGAGGAAAATCTAGACGTTGCCACCTATTTGCAGCGTGCCGAAGAAGGTCGACAGCTCGCCCGCCTGCGCATCAAGAACCAGCAGAGGACCGACAGCCGACACTACAATCTTCGACGACGCTACGTCGAGTACCAGCCCGGAGACCGTGTTTGGGTCTGGACTCCGATACGCCGACGAGGACTTAGCGAAAAACTCTTACGTCGCTATTTCGGACCATATAAGATCATCCGACGTATTGGCGCACTGGACTATGAGGTCGTGCCAGACGGCATTTCGCAATCACAGCGGCGCCGCGCACGACCCGAAGTCGTCCATGTGGTGCGTCTTAAGCCTTTCTACGCCCGCTGACGAACTTAGGTACTTTGTTACTTTATTTTTTTTTCTTTATTACGTGTGGTTTTGTTTTCGCTTTCACATTTGTTTGTAGCATCGGGACGATGCTTTTTAAATGGAGGGTATTGACACGTATAGATGTTTATCTTTCACCGGTGGCCGCTTTCCACCGGCTAACAAATGTTAAACGTTATCGCTCGGCGCAGGACGCGCCTGTATCGGAAGTTTCTAGAACGTTATCGATGCTTCTTTCCATTGCCTGTTTTCACCGACGCTTATGTTATCTGATTGCATGACTGACGCGAATTCTCTAGAACTTTCTGGAAGACACGCGGGCATCAGGGATTAATCTAGAACCTTCGATGACTCAGGTATAAAAGCCGACGCGTTTCGCCGCTAATCAGATTTTCGACGACCGCCGACTGTGTTCGCCGCTATCGTTGTGCTTTGAGTGTAGCTTGCTTTTGTGGGCACAGGTTCGCCCAATAAACAACCAGTTTCGTCATACACAGTTTTACGACTGTTTTCTCCGTCACTACTACGTGACAATATACAGGGTGTTTCAGCGAACACTTTCAAAATTTATTTAAGGTTCCCTGTGGCAGATAGCCCAATTCTAGTTAATGAGCTGGTCTACTCGAAGAGGCGGACATTACTTGCACAAGAAATTGAAATGCATAATCGAATAATCAACAAAAATTCACTAATTAAGCTTTCAACTAATTACCTGACGGCCCATGTTGCAATTTACAAATTGTAGCTGTGGAGTTCGCAAGGCGGGTCCACTTGGAACGAATTCTCGGGATGACACCAGTTTCGAGATAATAATTCCCGAAATTTGAGGAGAAATCCATTGGCGTTCCAGTTAATTTTGTGCTTCAATGCAAAAAGCGAACGTTTTGTTAAGAACATAACTGGAACGCCAATGCATTTCTCCGCAAAGTTCGGGAATTAATATCTCGAAACTGGTGTCATCCCGAGAATTCGTTCCAAGTGGATCCGCCTTGCGAACTCCATGGCTACAATTTGTAAATTGCAATATGGGCCATCAGGTAATTAGTTAAAAACTTAATTAGCGAATTTCAGTTAATTATTCGATTATGCGTTTCAATTTCTTGTGCAAGTAATGTCCGCCTCTTCGAGTTGACCAGCTGATGAACTAGAATTGTGCTATCTGCCACAGGCAACCTTTAAGAATTTTTAAAAGTGGTCGCTGAAACACCCTGTATATATATATATAATGTATGTATGTATGTATGTATGTATGTATGTGTATAGTATATGTACGCCACGCTCCGTCTTCCGGCTTCAGGTTCCGCGTTTTGCCCGAATGATCACCCGGCCGGTGCTTCGCCCACTCATCATCATTCACTTCGTGGATATGCGCTGTCTTTTTTTTTTCGTTTTTTACTAGTAGAGGCTCCGGGGGCAAACGAGCTAGGAAATATTCTTCGGATACTGCAATAATATTGGGCACTCTGTTCAACACTGCAATATTGTAACGAAGTGTGGATGAGAAGAAAATTTGTCGCAGTTTCACCCGAAAGGCGAAGCATCAATTGCGATAGCAAATTAGTAGAGAGCTATACGCAATAATAATAGTAGTTTTATCAGCTGTATAAACTTGGACGTGCAGCAGCACCAGAAACGCGCAGAACTGTTGTCGACGCTGTCGGCGTTTTGCCCCCGTTCGCACCGAACGCGCGCGGCGTTGGTGACTGTAGCCGGGCTTTAGGGGTGGCTCGAAGGTTTTCGAAGAGATCAGAATGGGACACTCGTCAAGCAGCGTCGGAAATCTTACCCACCTTCTCGCCTCGCAACGTTTTTATATAAATACGCATTTGGTGCCGCAGCTAAACGTCGCCTCGCCTCCCTCCCGTCCCCCCATGGCCTTTCGCGCGACGGAAGAAGTCGCGTTTGCTCTCTATATATGGTGATTGTAAAGCAGGAAAGAGACGCTTAATTCGGCAGCCCTCAGGGAGCACGGCGCCGAACGCGCGTTTGCTCGCCGACGTGCGTTCGCTCCGCGTGAGAGCACGCGTCCCTCGGGCTCTTTCACTCGTACATACAGCGTCCGTAGTGAGAAGGAGATCGCGGAAGATTTCTGCTTACATCTCTCCGGCTCTACAACAGTGGTATCTACGCTGTTCAGGTGCGCTCCCCCAACAGTGGACGATCGTCTCGACCTTCCATTCACGCTGCAAGAGCTACGTGCTGCGATCTCTTCTTCAATACACTCAAGTGCGCCAGGGCCTGATGGCATTACCTATTCTACCCTACGCCATCTGGGCCCTCGAGCGACTGAAGAGCTTCTGGCTTTATATAATCTCTCTTGGGCCTCGGGAACTGTGCCTGCACATTGGAAGACAAGCAAGATCGTGGCATTATTGAAGCCAGGCAAGTCACCCCATGATATGCTCTCCTACAGACCAGTGGCGCTTGCCAGTTGTATAGGAAAAACCATGGAACGGATGGTTTTGATGCGCCTAGAATGGTTTTTGGAGAAGCGTAATATATATCCAGACGCTATGACAGGTTTCCGAAAGGGTAGATCGTCAATCGACAGCGTTATTGATCTAGTAACGACTGTTGAACATCAGAAACGTCGCCGTCGATTGACGGCTGCTGTCTTTCTTAATATCAAGGGTGCATTTGACAATGTTCTACATGATGCAATTTTAAATGCCCTTGAAGAATATGGCATTGGTGGCCGTATGCATCAGTGGATAGCCAGCTATCTTCGAGAGAGAACGATATTTATGACAACTCTAGACGGTCATACAAGGAACCATCCTGTCTACCGTGGGGTGCCTCAAGGAGGTGTACTGAGCCCAACCTTATTTAATGTTGTTCTCGTTGGACTCGTCAAAGAACTCACAGGCGCAGTCTCGGTCTCTGTGTACGCAGATGACATCTGTATATGGACCACGAGCTTAACGCGCTTACAAGTACAAACGAAGCTACAGCGTGCAGTGTCAATAACGTCGCAATACCTAAATAGTCGTGGACTTCAGCTCTCACCGACTAAGAGTGTAGCCATGACATTTACCAGGAAGTCAATGGCCTGCTACCCCGTCATGATTGATGGCAAGATTATACCTTCGGTAACCCACTATAAGTTTCTCGGAGTCACCATCGACCGTGACTTATCTTGGTCGAAACACATCTCTGCATTGAGAAAAAAGCTGGACAGCTTTGCACAAATCATTCGACATATGTCTGGAAAATCGTGGGGGCCATCCCAATCATCTCTTCTGCAGCTCTACCAGGCACTTTTTGTTGGATACCTCCGCTACAGCGCACCTGTACTTTCTCGGATTAGTTCATCTGCCCTCCGCACACTTGAAGGAGCTCAGGCTCGCGCACTAAGAATTTGCCTAGGGTTACCACGATGTACTTCCACATGGGGCACTATTGCAGAGGCACGCGCATGCCCAGCTCGAGTGTATCTGCAACATGAGCCAATGCGAGTGCATTTAAGGCTACTGACAAGGCATAGGAATCATCCACTGACAAATGTCACAAGTATACGGCCTGACGCCGCCTACTCAGGAGCCGTATTGTCGCAACGGGATCTACTGCCGTCGGACTTCGCACCACATGGCATACCGGAAGCTCCACTCTGGACGATGGCAAAGCCGACGGTGAAAACCTCAATCCCCGGAATAACGAAAAAGTCGAAAATGCCACTTGCGGGTCTCAAACATTTCGCGTTATCCTACATTGCTTACAAGTACGGATATACCGAACATGTTTTTGCAGATGGTTCTGTTACACAGACCTCTTCCGCGGCAGCTTACACTGTACCTGCAATGGGGATTACGCAGCGGTTCAAGATAGGACACAAAACATCGTCTACAGCAGCTGAGTTGACCGGCATTCGAGAAGCAGTCCGCTGCATACTACAACAAAACCTGGCTAACTGGACAGTGTTCTGCGACTCAAAACCGGCGCTGCAACTCATAAGCAATTATATGAATCCCAGAAGCGCATATAGCCCTCTAATATACGACATCATGGCTCTGCTCACCGAGGCGTCTCAATCCGGACATAACATTGCACTGCAGTGGATTCCCAGCCACTGTGGAATAGCCGGAAATGAGCAGGTTGACGCGGAAGCAAAAATTGCGCACACTGACGGGAAGATTATAAAACTTCCCTTTTGCCGTTATGACATCAACGCCTTGCTACACAACTCCATCAAAACGTCTATGGAGCGACAATGGGACAACCCCGAACATCGGCAAGAGCGCCTCTATAGACTTGACGCCGGCTTGCGATTCCGACTTCCACTTCGGATGCGGAGAGGCCAGGAAACACTAATCCATCGATTACGGCTTGGTGTGGCGTACACTCGCAAATACCTTCACAAGATTGGACGAGAACGAGACCCTGATTGTAGCGTCTGTCACACTCCCGAGACAATAGAACACATACTTTGCGTGTGCCCTCAATATGCGACCGAGCGAAGGACACTAAAACGTAGTGTTGACTCTTTGGACTCCCGCCCCTTTTCGGAAGCCAAGATTTTAGGCGCATGGAGAAGCGTTGATCATGCCCAGCGCACCATAAGATCACTTCTGAACTTTATGTGTGAGACGGGCTTAGACGGTCGTCTCTAGGACCTGTGCAGTGTGCAGTGCGCGAAATGTGTTTGTGCGATGACGTTCTGTGCGGACAACACTACTCCTGCGTGTAGTGTGTGAAAAGTGCACAACCGCGTATTGGACAACGTGTGTAAATAGTAGCTCCTTGTACGATATCATAATCACCTGTCACCTACCTCTCTCTGTATCACCCACTTCCCCTTACCCCAGTGAGGAGTAGCAGGCTAGAGACACGCTCTCCAGGCCGACCTCTCCTCCCTTCTCTTCATTAAAATCTACTCTCTCTCTCTCTCTCAGCGTCCGGAACGCGGCGACGATTTCATCGCCGTTGACGTCATACGGAGCCTCATGGCGACGGCGACGAGGACGCCGACGGTAGAAATCCGCTTTGGAGTGTCCATATAATTGCTGTCGCAATAATATGAATAATAGAAATACAAGCGTAGGCGCTGTGGCAATCACGTTACGGTGCGGTGTATTAGTTCAGAGGCACATCGCACGGTTACTGGTTTTGTCGGCGTAGCTGCACGAAATGCCGTGATCATATTTCGGCGACTTGCTTTTGTAAGTCGCACCAGAGTCTCTGCGGGCCTCGGCGTTCTGTCCAGGAAGCGACCAGTCACAAAAAACGAAAATTATGACTTACAAATGCGCAAAAACCATTTCAGCTCGCTTCTTGCAGCGTACCTCGGCGTCCCGCGGCGCCTTAACGCCGTACATTTCGTTTCTCGCAGAGCCCGCCAAGTGGCGCCACAGCGCAATGCAAAACCTGGCTTCTTCTCTCTTCGGACATTTGTTTTAGTGCAGAATAGAGTGTGCTGTTTTTTTTTTAGGTTTTCAATTAAAAAGGCTAGGCTAAATGTTCTAATATACGGAATAGCTCGACGATTTTAGGGTTCTTTTTTTCTTTTCTATGTTTTCTGAAAAAACACCTCGGGAAAAAGTTGAGCCAGTATGGTGGTTGTGTGATATGACACTTCATAAAGTCACGTTCAACCGGTCGTGTGGATTCAAAGTGGTGTTTAGTGATAGTTTGTCGGAGGAATTAAGTGTGTGTAATAGTATGTAAACAGATACCAGTATATCAAGAAAAATGAATGGTGTTACACCTGTGAATTGTACAAAATGTAGAGATGACAATAAACTTCTCCTTGAGTGTCTTGAGCGCTGTTTGTGAAACTGTAGTGGAGCAGTAGAGAAAGGAATTTAACAAGAGCGGATACTCCGCGGCCGAATTGATTGCAGCGTGCCAAGCGGTCGTTATCAATACCTGCACCACACTTCCGGTTTCCGTTTTGGACGCGCGCGTTTTGACCGGCTGCGCCCATCGGCTTTCTTTATATTTATATTTTTATTGCTCAACCGCGTGTGGTATTGATGCGAAAGCGAATTACCACATTATTTACCACAATTAATTATTTGGCAAAAAAATTGTCGCAGTTTCACCCGAAAGGCGAAGCATCAATGGCGATAGCAACTTAGTAGAGAGCTATACGGAGTAAGGATAGTAGTTTTAGCAGCTGTATAAACTTGGACATGCAGCAGCACCAGCAGCGCGCAAAACTGTTGTCGACGCCGTCGCCGTTTTGCCCGCTTTCGCACCGAACGCGCGCGGCGTTGGTGACTGTTGGCAGGGCCTCTGAGGTTTTCGACGAGATAAGAACGGGAAACTCGTCGAGTAGCTTCGGAAGTCTTTACCACCTTCTCGCGTCGCAACGTTTTTATATAAATACGCATTTGGCGCCGCAGCTAAACGTCGCCTCCCCTCCCTCCCTCTCTCCCTCCCTTCCTCCCGTCCCCCCACGACCTTTCGCGCGACGGAAGAAGTCGCGTTTGCTCTATATATATGGTGATTGTAAAGGAGGAAAGAGACGCTTAATTCTGTAGCCCTTCAGGGAGCACGGCGCAGAACGCGCGTTTGTTCTCCGCCGTGCGTTCGCTCCCCGTGAAAGCGCGCGTCCTTCGCGCCCTTTCACTCGCACATACAGCGTCCGGCGCGCGGCGACGATGTCATCGCCGTTGACGTCATATGGAACCTCACGGCGACGGCGCCGACGACGCCGACGGCAGAAATCCTCTTTGAGTGTCCATATAATTGCTATCGCAATAAAACGTTTTCACTTTTGAAAACTTCACTTCTGAAAACGCACGCCAAATACGGCATCGGCAGTTAGTGCTGGCTTCACAAACGCCAATGGCGGACGCATTGCTGCTTACTTGTGGTACGAATCTTGCGCATGCGCAGCATTTTTTTATCGCGGACAAAAAATTGAGCACCTGTTCTCGCGTTCGCGCTATCGTCGCCTCCCTCTTCCTACAGCAGCCATTTGGCCATTTCTTGTTAGCCCATTGCGTTTGAGTTGCGATGTTGGTATCCAAGTTATTCAACATCAGAATGGAAGTGTTGAAGGTATGAAGGCGCGCTGCGAAGTGCTACACCAAGAATGACCAGGCAACGTTTGGAGCAAACAAAACTAGCCATGAGCTCTTGCCATGGCGTATCATGATAGACCAAAAGTAATGCAGCCGCGGCACCTGTGGGAACAGAAAACAGCGAAACAATAAGGTGAGAGAGAGTGGCGCAAAACGTTGTCAAGGAACAAAAATTCCCAGAGTATGGGCGTAAGAATACAAGCCAACGGGAATGTATCGCCTTCCAGCTCTACAGACATCTGTTTTGGAGAATGAGCAACTGTTCTCGAGCGCGATAACAAAGACAACGATGTAAATGGGGAATCTGGGAGGAACAAATACGTCCGACCGCCATCTTTCGCTTTGCAGAAGCCAACTTCCGATCCGAGTGCGGAGAGAGAAAATACGAGAACTGCAACCGGAAGTGTGCCTGAACTGTTTTGCACCCGTCAGCCGCCAGGCCAAGTCGACTGAAAGGAACTCCGAAATGGACACGGACAATTGCTTTCCACTGTGTGAAGTTCATCACTCGCGTTCTGCTGCTTTTGTTGGTGAACCCAATCGGTCTCGTGTCCGTCTGGGTCGTGAATGCTTTTGAATCATGATATTCCTGTTGCAGCAATAGCAGCACGTGTCTTTGAAAGGAACTTAGTTGCGAAATGCGTGAAACAGGTTCAATTCATTTCTAACAAATATCGTGTGCTGTTACTGAGCCTGGCTGTTAAATAGAATAATTTGAGTTTTAGTAATATGACTTGCGTATTTATCAAGCGAATGTATTGCTAATGACCATATGTGCGCGTACTATTTCGGTTGTGCGAAGACTCGCAAACGCACATTTCATATGACCTGACATAGAAGATAAGATAATAATTTGTGTTTTAGTAATATGACCTGCGTATTTATCAAGGGTATAGATTGGTACTCACCGTATCTGCGCGTACTATTTTGGTTGTGCGGAGACTCGCAAACACACATTTCATAAGACCTGACATAGAAGATAAGGTATACATTGGATAGGGTATTCTTAAGATAAAGCAATATAAATCAACTTGGTGCTTTTCACTGTACCTTGAAATCTTACTCACTCGAAAATTGGCGGTAGTGCATATCTTGTGTAGTCTTATGAGAAAACCGAGCTGGATTATTTCGCAATTCCTAACAAACTTCTGAAACATTTGAACAGCTTTATATGAAGAAAAATCGATTACGCCGAACTTGTAGCAGGAGTAAATACGCCAACCACGATACCTTCATCTGAGAATCGGCGGCGAGAGTCGTTCACCAACGGAGAATAGTGTCGTTGCTTTGAAGTCATTAGGCGCTTACGAAGCCAACACCCAGATGCGTTGATGGTCGCGGGCTAAAAGAAAGTATTCGACGAAAGCGTGACTAAGCGAATGCGATAGGGAATCGTACGCTGTTTCATTGACACGCTCTGGTGGTCGCTGGAGCTGGTACGGAACAGAGTGAGTACAGTCAGTTTCCCAATTGCATTTAAATACTGTAGCTTTCTACTAAACATTCAAGCAGTGCAAAGTTCAATGCGTCGGAGCGTTATGTGACATGCCTATCGCGGAAACAGTGTAATGACATAGCAGTTGCCCGACATGTGTCCGTGGCCTAGCTCGCACAGGTATTGCACGGTGGTTCTTAACGGGCACAGATCCCGGAGGCTGTGTAATTAAAGGCCTGTGTGGGCCGGTCGTCATACCAATGGGCGATACATGTCCCCGCAAGGTTTTTGAATCCTCTTTCACTTGAAGGGCGCAATGAGCATTTCATGTGAAATAAGTGATCGGTGCAGGTAACGTGAATAAAGCAGCGTCGTACCTATATATACGCTCAGACAGAGGGAGAAATAAATGTTTATTTGGAACTAACTAGATAGAGAAAGCTGCTTCGGAGAATAATTCGTTGGTTTTGTCTGTTGAGCGGCTCAAAGGAGCCTTTTCGTTTCTTAAAAAGTTTCCTGAAAAGTAAAATACATGGCGACATCAGATAACATGATTATCCAATTGGCGCGAAATGTTATGTATCCCGAGGAAAATGACATGATTAAATCACTAACAGAGACAATTCACATCGACGTCAATATAGAGTTCCTGACAGCTGTACTACGAATGCCAGAGGAAAAAACACACACTCTGCGCGACCTAAGAAAGATCGAACTACGAATACACTTTGCTACAAATTACATATCGATGCTTAATGTTTACACAAGTTCTCCTAGCTGCTGTACTATCACACGTTCATATTCATTAAAGCGTGGATTAAATAGTAGTTGGCGCTTGTACTTGGTAAATTGTTTAATGTCCTGTGAAAATTATTGCACTTTTCGTTGTTTTTCTTCAAGCTTACTGCTCTACCAAATCGCCCCGCTCGCGTGAACTAAGGGGTGTGCTCTGATTGGTAAATGTGGCAGCGTTCGATGCCCTGGAATTTCCTGTGATACCCTGGCAGTTTGTGGAACCGCAGGAACATCCATAAGCTTTTGGCTTCAGCGAACTTGAGTCGTTCACATTTGGCAGGTGTAATGAGATTGCGTCTGTAGGTCACAATTGAAACAAAAGAAAGATATATCCGTCTGTCAACGGTATAAGAAGCCTTGCTGGTCAGTTCCGTTCCTTGAGCACGTTTTCCTTTGTTTGTGACGCATACCGTGTTTCAATTTGTTAGCCGCTCGAAATTCGACATCCTTTCTTTTTCATCTCAATCGTAGCAGGCTCGCTGAACCCCAGTCTCCATAAAGCGCGCAGAGAGAGGCACGCGTCTGTCAGTTATGAAAATTTTTAGAGACGCGGAAACATGTTTTCTGTTGTAACCGAACCTCGAACGTAAAAGTTCGAGAGGAAAGTCCGACCATCTCCCGTCGTCTGCTATAAGCACCAGGGACAATCCCCGCAGACTGTTTTTTTTTTTTTTTTTTTTTTTTTTTTTTGTCTCGGTCGCTATGGTTATCGCGGGCAGCACCGTGATACTTTACGGGAACTCATAAGTTTGATTCTGGAGTGCGCGCCCGTCGAAATACAAAGATGACAACGAAGCCAGTTAAAAGGCAACGAGCAGAAGCGAATGCTGGAAGGAGCGAGTTGCTCGTTGCGAGCGTCAGTGGAGTTGCGAACAGAAAGTATACATATCCACCCCGCAGGCTAATTTAAATATATTGGTGCTCGATTCAACCACGCGCTACGTGGGGAGACCACGGCAGAGCTAAGCAGAACCACTGCGTCAAAGGCAGAGGGTCCGCGATGCGAAGATTGTTTCCAGTGCCTGATTCCGGGATCGCCGAAGCGATACACGAGCGACGCCCCGAAAAGAATACTTCTGTCGCGATCCTTCTTTCACTCTTGTTATTACAATTTTGTATCGCATCTCTAAGATAGACGCGGCCAGCCTGTACACCGTGCACGCCTAATAAAGCACGGTGCTAAAGTGGAGTGGCTTGGAAATTGAGGCGAGCGAGTGTGGGACAAGAAGAAGAAGAAATGCGGTGAAATATAGAGCGCGCGCGATGAAATAAGCGTTCGGAAGGAAACATAAAGTGGGTGCTTTTTCTTTGTTTGTGTGTTTTCTTTTTTGGAGACGTGCGTGTTTCAGCTGTTCGGTATCAGTGAAATTTGTGTGGAAGACTCAGCATTAGCGAGAGACCTTGCTCGACCCTCGTTTCATAAATTTCAAAACTGAAAGTGGGCTTTCGGGAGACAGTTTGGCAGAATGCGCTTGATTGTGCAAGTACAAGGCACAAGGCACAACGCGACAGAAATGCGCTGTCGGGGATGCTGCTCCGCAGTATATACGTACCGGCATTGAATGGGAATACATTAATACTTGCTCTTTGAATGTTTAAGATACGCATGCCGTTTCTGAGCGAATTCAATAAATGAATGGGTTAGTGAGTGAGCGAGCGATCTAAGGAAAAGACGACCGACTGAACTTGCAAGCAGATATAAGCGATGCAGTGCCCAGTGTGTGGTAGTTATTCTGACATACACTACCGACAGCAAAGCTTTTCGGATCACGGGGTCTGAGAAAACGTTGAATTTCCAAGCAGTTTGTGACCGTATAGCCAGTAAAACGATATATACCGTACTATGTTGTTTGCACATACTATAGTACAAGATGGAAATCAGAATGCCAATAAGATCTGAATCCGAGCCAGTTGGTAAGACAACATCTTCGAACAAAACAGCGCTCAATAGACGGGACATGGTGAATGGCAAACACACACTGAGCACTGACTGATAACTTGAGTTGGACGACAGTACTATGTGTGTCGGTTTGCCCCTGTCCAATCTTTCGTGCTATTTCGTTCAAATATGTTCCGAAATAGCAGGCCGCATTCCGAACGCATCGAAATATTGGATGTTCTCTTAGATCCCGCGGTATCATAAAATTGTGCGGTCGTGTGCACGAGTAGGTTCTACAACGTTACTTCAAGCATTTCCCATTTCTAAGTAGTGAGGAGGAGTTCGGATCAAGCCGTTTACTCCGTTTCCAGATGTATTCACGCCAGAAGCCTTACTGGGATACGCTGCCGAGTGACACCGGAACGCCAGTATCTGTAGTCAAGAAAAAAAATCACCGACGATTACGATATTCCCTAATGAGAAATTTGAGCGCTGCTTTATATGTGTTTTGATTTCGCGATATATCGGCTGGCGCGGACAGTCTGTACCGAGCGGCACGTTGAAAACGAATCGGGAGATCGCGAGACGAAGTGCGTGGGTGACGCTTGGGCGCGATTCACGGCAGCCGCCGCAGACATCTGCTCATAGAGCGCTTTGTTTCCATATACAGACAAAGCGCGCTACTCTGGCACCATCTCGTAACCGTCGTCACCGCAAAGCCCCTCGTGTGCGGCACTACGCTTTTGTTCTCACGCTTTCGCCTTACCGCCCTCCGCTTTCCGCCTCATGGTTCCACTGCACCCTCCTCCTTGCGCTCTCTATGTGCTCTCGGTGTTTTTTTTTTTTTCTTCCGCCGCTGCATGCGCTCAGCGCTCACCCTCATTATTCGCTGTGCTCGTTCGCTCGATTACGAGGTAGGACGCCGATGCCGACGCTCGCCGGAGGAATGGGCGCCTAAGGGCTGCGCTCTAAAACAAATAGCACCGTATCTGATGCGCGGGTATCTCGTAAGAAAGAGCTTCCTCGGCACGCAGAGAACGTCGTCTTCTTCCTTGACACCGTATTTCCGGCCATGCAATCGGAAGCTCCAACATAGGTGCCAGTACTCCGAGCGTCTGCGTGGCGAACAAATTTCCCCGCGCAAAATGCGAATGCACGACTGCACATTGTCGCAGGGGCATGTGTTGGATCCGAAGTGGTAGCGACTGGTGATGATTTCTCCTTCTACCTTGTAAAGTGGCGAAGGCAAGTTGAGGACCAGAACGCGTCCTGAGAGCGTAACGGAAGGAACAAAACTGATGGACAGACACAGTTTTGAGGTTGAAGTGTTGCGTTTCCTGTGTTTCCTGAGGGATGGCCTTTGCTCATACTTTGTTCTTTTTGCGGTATTGCATTAAACGACATTTTGTTCAGTTGCTGAATTCACTTGTGAGGGAAAATTATTTCTGCATAGGGGGATATCCACATGATAGACGGGTACTTCCGGATTGGTCGCATAACCACAAAGCGACGTTGATGCAAATACACGCCTAAAATCAAGTGTATGCTGTGATATCACATGAGTGCATGCTTAAGATTCTTCTTTCCTAGTGTTGAGTGATCTTCACGCCACCTCGTTCGTGTTTCGTTATATTACAAAGAATGATCAACACATCGTGACCAAGAAATATAACCGACCATGCATTCCAAGTAGATGGTTAACCAGCGAAGCTGAAACTTGCGACCCCGGTGTTTATGACTGGGTTAATCCCGACGGTTCATTAAAGTATTTCTTAATTATTGGTTACGTCATTCTGTTTCTTAATGAGGTTACACGCACGTTCGGCTACGATGGAGAGGACGACGTCACTGACGGTATGCCCGCGGTCCGCCGCTGTCGCTTGCGTTCGATGTCTCGAGTTTGCTCATCGGCGTGGTTAGCAGCATTCGCCCGTCATTCAATCAATCAATCAAATCTTTATTTCCAACGACAGTTGGGGGTCCCTCAGGCGAAAAGCGGTAATAACACCACTTGAAAATGCCTAAGGGCCCACGTACATGACAGCGGTGTTAAAATGCATACCTTCAAAAACAAATTTACAATAAGAGAAAAAAAAAAAGATGCAGGTAAAAACAATTTAAAAAGAGGTTGTGCAAATACAACAATGGAACAGTAGAACAAATGAGGATATATAAGTACACTCTAGGACGGTTGTGTTTTGGAGCTGAAATATTCGGAGTTCATGTGAACACATATAAAATGACGAAAACAATAAACAAGATATAAAGAGTAATGAAGCATTCTTGATCGTGTTCGAACAGTATATTATAAAATAGTTTACACAAGAGTTAGAAAAAATTCACGCATTTGTTTTTTTGTAAACGTAGAAAAGTTAGAGTCTTTCTCTTCATATTTATTAAGTAGGGATGGCATTGTGAATCTAAGAGACTGCAAAAAATAGGTCGTACGCGAACGAGG
The DNA here is from genome assembly GCF_013339745.2 of Dermacentor silvarum. Classification (NCBI taxonomy): domain Eukaryota; kingdom Metazoa; phylum Arthropoda; class Arachnida; order Ixodida; family Ixodidae; genus Dermacentor; species Dermacentor silvarum. The sequence goes on from NW_023605474.1 coordinate 25,328, forward strand.
AACAAGCCACCTGTCGGCGCTGCGGGTGCGTGAATCCGTGTAATGCATGCTTATGTTGGATGAATCTTTAATAAACGCTCTGAATTGTTCCTTTGCGAAGAAATAAGCATACATCAAACGAAAATCGAATATGCGTTTCACACTGATTATTTTATAGCGAGCAAACAATGTACCTGTAGAACTATTGCACAGGACGTTTGCAATGTACCGAAGTGCTCTCTTCTGCAATAGGTGAATTGTTTTTATGTTACTTAGGGTTGTGGTGCCCCAGACTAACAGGCAGTAATTTATATGGGAAGAAAACAAAGCATGATAAATCTGAAGTTTAGCTTTTTCTGGAAGAAAGTGCCTACATCGTGACAGAACACCAGCAGCACGCGATAATGATTTGGTCAGTGATTCAATATGGCAAGTCCATGTCATATGAGCAGAAAAAGTCACACCCAGAACTTTATGTTTCTCTACTATTTCAACGGGTATTCCCTCAAGCGTTAATGATTGGTTCACGTTTACCTCCATGCCTCGGGATCTGAAAAAAAAAAACAGCTTTTGTTTTTTTCGCATTTATTCGTAGCCCATTAGCAATGGACCATTGCAGCACATCTGAAAGTACACTTTGGGTACACTTTGGGTTGCCGCTTGCGATTCTTCGAAATAAATTGCTTCAAAATTAAATCTGTCCGTTACGTTGCCTCCCCATTACCACGACAGAAAAGTGAAATTCTACGCGGCAATGATGAGTGGCAACGCAGACAGCTGCGAAAGAAGACGACGACGGCCGATCCAATGCTGATGATGATAGTTTTATGTGCACAGGCGACGGACAGACGCTTTTTCGTTTCGTCTAGCGTTATAAAGCTGCGCTTTAAGATCTCTAAAGAGCTACATTCAGGTCACGCTGTGACCGCATAATTTATTTAAAACAATGCCACATGTTTTTTTTTCTTTTATTACAGCGAAACTGTATTTGGCTAGGTTTCTGACCAAAAGTGCGTGCGTCGACAGGATGTGTAGAAAAAAGTCGCGTCGAGAAAATTGAATCCACTGTAGCCTGCGGCGCGCCGGCGGTGTTCCGTGGCTCCGGCGTGGATGGCGGAATAAGAAAACGTCATTGTGTACCCACGAATCTCTGTGCCTCATTTTCTTGTGACGTCGACATCGTTCTAGCGACGTTATCAGCCGTTGTGCTTTGGTCCTGCTATGGCCCGGACGTGCGTATTCGTACTGAAGGAGAAGAACGGACATGGAAAGAGCGTGCACCAACATCGTGAATGGGCGCGAAGATGAAGGGAAGCCGCTATAGCCGAACGCATGTCGCCCGAAGCATCCGTAACGTCGGAGAGCCGCTCTGTGACCGATGAAGAACAACAGCGTCCCCGTGAGGATCGCCTTCGCGAACCGAAGCGGGCACTGGGCACGAAAGCATCGGTAACCAAGTGCAGTACATCACAGTGACCAGAAAGCAATGGTTACCATAATGACAAAGTAAAGAGAAAGAACAGACGACAACAACGAAGTTATGTGTATGTGTCTTCATTCAATCAATATAGCAATTAACCATATATGACTAAATATAATTATCAACAAGTGCAGCTTCGCCGTTCTTCCGTCTTCACATAATGAAAGGGCTCTGTTTTTTTTTTTCTTGGTGCTTGAAGCGCAATGTGGCAATAAAATTGAAATGATTATGACGAACGGAGGGCGCGTCGACCCCACACCGCGATCTCGACATGAGCTTTCACAGATCTTATTGCAGAGTATATTATGGCGCAAAGAGAAATGCTTCTCTACATTGTCAAAATATGCATACCAGCATTTTCGACTGCTCTACAACTACGCTTAAACAGTTTTCAAATGATATTCCCACAGTACGCGTGCATGTAAACACGTTGTGGCTAGCAAGCGGCGTGACGCACAATCGAAACTTACAGATCCCCACTGTATAAGTGGTTCGACGATTGTCTTCCAGGCTACGCCTACTTTTGATCTCGCGTCCATGCCGGTCCATGCGTTCTGTGTACATGCATTCTTTTTAAAACATGTTTAGGCCAAGTTGTTTTACAGATTGTAAATTTAGGTTAAAATAAATGTTTTAGGTTAAAATATCTATGCATATGAAGTATGCCTCTCCAGTGCTGTTTGCACTTTGAGTTCTAAAAAAATGTTCGAAGAGCCAATAGACGAAAATCTTACAGGCAGCCAGTGTAATATTAGGGATTGTTTGAAAAGACCTGCTCTCGATGACTGCGATTGATTTGGGTCCAACGGCAACACTCATTGGAATTCCCGTATAGTTCTAGTACACTGTACGTAAAGTGTAGCGTAAAACCATAGTGACAGACATTCAATATGAGCGGGCACTCCCGTACAGCACAGTGGACGAATTGACGGCAGTACACCTGTCGCTGGCATTAGAACCTGAACCACACTTTCGATTTCGGTTTTGTCAGCGCGCGTTTTGAACGCTAGCTGGTACGCGTTACGTCGGCTGCACTGATCGGCGCTGCATTTTTTTTTTACTTCTACTGCTCAACCATACGTGGCCTTGGTACGGAAGCCTTTTATTTATTAAAATAAATATGACCACGAGCGATCTTTACAAGCCTTCATCGAATATGTCCTCTGGGCAATTTCATAAAGTAGACGCCTTGCGAAATGAAGTGATTATTTCGCTGTATATAAATGCTCGTTCAGGGGTTTTGGTGCCTTCATCCAACGTTGTGGCATCAGGTAAGTAACAGTTATTCCCGCACGAAGCTCCACTGGACGGCATCAGCTGAAAAAGGTAAATTACATGCGTATGTCATTTTGGTATTTAGACCTTATAGAAAAACTGCGTGTAGAGGCGCAACGTGCGGACGTCGTGAATGGGCGACATTGCAAACAACATTGATTCGCTGTTACAAACATGGCGTAGAAAATACCCGATTCATCCCAAACAATACCATACATAAAATATCACGAAAACACCCGATTTCCAAGTATTCTTCATTCCCAGGCCTTATTTCCAGCACTTTAAGAGCACAAATACACGGGCGACTGTATGTTTTCGACACAATTTGGCCTCAGCCGACACGATGGTACACCACGTACACAAGTGGCCACAACACAGGCTCACAGCCAGACCACGCTAGGCGCTCGCAGAATGCCTTCTACTCGCTCTCAAGGTAAACTATTTGGTGCAAAGGCTATTTTCAGTCGTTCAGAAGACGAACTTTTCGAGTTACAAGTTCCTGGTTTTCGAGCTCCTCGGCGTAGTCTTTGGACGCGTTCTGCCAGCGCACGCAACACACTCCCGTTATCACTCTTGGCAATAGCTCGTCGTGTTTCGACAAGCCTGAGTACCGTAAGAAGGTGTATGATGTAGGGGGGGGGGGGGGGGGACAATAAAACCTGGCCCCGTAAGACGCACGAAACTAACTGCGTGACCACGGCCGAGCTGCTTTTCGCTAACGGCGTCCCAACGCCGGGTGCGGCCACCATGCCCAAAAAGTAACGCAATAAGTTACAGTAATGTTGTAGCCCATAGAATGCTTCGCAAACATGTCCCAGTACGATTCAGTAAACGCCAAACTAGCCAAACGCCACGTATAACGTAGTCGCCGGAGTCGGAAATATCCGCGCTATAAGCGGTACCGCACTGTAACCAAAACAACGATTTTATAGCAATTATATGGACACTCCAGGTGCATTCCTAGCTGCCGTAGCTGTCGCCGCGAGGTTCCGTATAAAATATAGCGGCGATAAGATCGTCGCCGCACGCCGTATGTTGTATGTGTGAATGAAAGCATGCTAGGGTGAGCCGGTGATCGCGTGTCGATCTCCCGCACGCAAGGGAGGAAAGCGGGAAGGAAGGCTTAGAGGGGGGGGGGGGAATGTTTACTCTGAGCGCGCAAGCCTGCCCGCAGGGGCCGCTGTATCTTGAAAGCCACATGCGACGGGGACACAGTCCGCCGTGCATTGTGTTTTCGTGGCTTAGTTCGTTTGGATGCGAGCGGCAGCGCGAAGGTCAATTCGCTCGCAGCTGCTGCCGCGCTTCCTCACTATTGGATTCTGACAGCAAGTTTCCGCAGTCATCGAAGTGAGATGTGTTAATGTTTGCTTGTGCAGTGCGTGACACCATGCTTGTTCATGCGCAGAGAGACGCGGCGACGGACGTGCTTTTGCGCGCTCCCGCCATTGCGTCATTCTGCCCGCTCTTCGCTAGGAATGCTGGGATGCGTGGCCAGGCGCGGCTTGGTGTGCCGGGCGAAAACGTGCGCACTCGCGGTACGTTGGAGTATATCTGGGGCTTGAGGGGAGCGTTCGCCTTCTCAGTTGACTGCCACATTTCCGGGCAGCTGCACTGTCCCCGGTATTTCGTCTCCCGTAACTGCACTATAAGCGATACATGTGCACATGGAGTGCTATGAGAAAATTACCGGGAGTATGAAAAGACCGTACTATATGCGGTCCTGCACTATAAGCGGTTACGTTATAAGTGGTCTATACTGTAACTGGACCACAACGTCCGAGCTGTTTTTCGCTAACTGCGTCACAACGCTATAGGTGCCGTGCCGTAAGCCTAAATTGCTTGAAAAGCAGCGTGGACTGTCAAACAACATTTATCACCTTGCCGTAGTTCAATAGCGCAGTGGTATCGTGTGCAAGTGCGGAAGGAAGGCAATAATACCCCGGGAGGCCAAAAAACCAGGCTACACCCCCCCCCCCCCCCAAAACAGAAATACAGACAGTCGGGTGGCTGAACAGGCGAATGCTCACAGGCGCAGCCGACCTCGCTCGCTTCGGTGGCGTGTCTTGCGCACGGCGCATGCATCTTACGCGTCTGTCGTGTGATTGGCGCTTCGCTAGGCAATGCAATGAAAATAGGTCGCAGTGTATAAGTTCATTTATACGCAAAACGTTTTTAATTTTAGCGGGAAAGAATAACAATAAAACGTTGTTTAACTTCATTTAACATTCTTTTTTTCCTATGCTCACGTCAGCTAACGGCTGGCGTCAATACTAGCGGGACGTATTTCATGTTGCCAGTTTTAGTCGAGTGTCCGATCATGTTGAATTTCTTCCTCTATCGTCAAACAAATACAATCTGTGTTTGTTCCAAATCAGCCATTAACCCACCGGGATAAGTCAGAATGGCTCAGGCTTTGTCCATATTTACGTAGTGCCCGCCCATATGGGCTGGATCCGAACCATTGTTAATTTTTTGTTTCAAACGCTCCGAGGTGGCTTAACACACAAGCCTCTATGAAAAGTGTTCGATGAGTCTAACAGATCAACAGGAAAACTTTTTGTTATGAGTCAAGTTACTAAATGTGAACCGACAAATCACGAGGTATCGTCGTTTTATAACAATTCTTTGTTTCCTTTCACATTGATAACTATTACACACATATGTAAAATACTACATGAGTGATGCGCTACCTGTTCAGGAGACAAGCTGTAGCCAGCACTGACTTCGTGCGCCGACGTCTCATTTTTATTGTATCAATAACAACAATCAAAAACACCTTAGCGCTGGTGCGGAGAGCGCATGCCGAACATATCACCACGCAGAACAATGGGCACGAACCAATTATACTGCCGAAATGCCCCGCTATTGTACACGCTCAGAATCATTGTCTGGGACCACCAGTCCAAACATCCATTATCGTCTGTAGCGAAAGAATTAACGCTTCAGAAGAGAGATTGCGAAGAGCGTGAGAGTTCATTTCGACTGAACGAAGCAGGTCCATTAACGGCAACCATTCGTCCAACACATTGCAACAATGAATGACCCTCTAGCTTTGCCACCGCACTCTAATGCGTATACACGGCATGTTTCAGTCCGTGGCACTGGTCTCCGAAAGCTCTGCACGCTTTCTCCGATAATTCGGCCTGCCGATTAAGCATCCTCAAAGCTTTCCTCTGAACCCATGAAGTGAGTCGTTTCGGCTCAGATTGAGGAAACCGGTAAACTCAAGGGCACAAAGTGTTCTCTGTCTGGCGCTAGGATGTGGCGCGTACAGTGGCTTTCGGGAAGACGGTCACTGCTGAGAGCCTCCCCTACAATTGCTAATTGCATTTATGGCACAGCTATTTGCCGCTTTTACGAATGGTTCTCTCATTGCTACATATCTGATTAGGACCCGAAGTTCACGTGTAGGATTGGGGTGCTAGGTAAACTAACATAGAGGGAGTGGATGACCGGGTGAAACTTTAAGGTCAGTATGATGTCTCCGTATTTGACGCTCATAGAGGTGAGACGGTTATATTTCTGTAGGTGAGGCGCTTCTGTGCATTTCATATTTCATTTCATTTATTTTTATCCTCAGGGCCTTTCGGCATTACAGAGGGAGGCGGGCACGTCAGCCGCAAAACGTGGTCCAGACAATAAAAATGCGCACATATGCATTTATATGAACACAATAACAATACAAAAAAATCATAATACAACATTAATGGAGATGGTATTAAGACAGTTAAAGAAACTGTAACACAAGCGTTCAGCTATCTAATTGAGGATGATTGAGGTTGGTTATGGTGCAAAGTGGCAGTACAAATAATACACAACAAAACAGTAATGGAGATAGTTAATTTATGACACTAGTATAACACAAATAAAATAACTAACACATGCGTAAAGTTAGATATCTAGTTCTGGTGCAAAGTTTTTAGTTATGGCATGTTTAAAGTAGCGCTGATCAATGATACTAACAATCTTATGAGGCAGCTGATTCCATTCTCTACAAGTTTTAGAATGAAATGAGTTCGAGCAGGTAATAATTTTACAGTGGGGAACAAATATGTTATGTGCATGATCGAGGCGACGTGATATGAATTTAGCAGGAGTGATAAAGAAGAACGAACAGTTTAATTGCAGTAGCATATTTTATGGAACAGAGTGATACGTGATATCAGCAATGGAACATTAAGGGAAGATTTCATGAGCGTTACACTCGTACGATTAGAGTAACGATGAATGAATATAGCTGAGCGATCTTGAACGGCTTCAACTTCATTGGCAAGGTTTGTTTCACAAGGCCCATATGGACGAGCCATATTCTAGATGTTAGTGGTGTAGACTAGTTTTTTTTAATTCTATCGAAGCAAGAGTAAACATTTCGTTGGATGTTACCAAGACTGCGGTTACCTTTTCGAATGACTGAACGTGCATGCAATTTCCGCTTTAAATCCGAGGTGATATGTACTCTTAAATATTTGTATGACGTTGCAGTATCAAGAACCGTGTTACCAATGAGGTAATGTACGTTAGGTGGTGAAAGGCGTGATAAGCGCATTATCTTACATTTTGACGTGTTTAATTTCACGTTCCATGCCTAGGACCAGTGGTAGATGTTATCAAGATCAGTTTGGAGTTGTGAACTGTGGTCGTGTGAGTTATTTGCTGGTAAATGACACAATCATCGGCGAAAAGGCATATTTTAGACGAAATATTAGTAGGAAGATCATTAAGAGAGATGAGAAATAGTAATTAACCAAGAAGGGAACCCTGTGGGATACCTGAGCGCACATGCACTGCAGGAGAGTCAAAGCCATTAGCAAACACAAACTGAGTACGGTTAGTAAGGAAGGCGTTAATAGAACTAATTATGTTTGGATAGATGTTTAGGAAGCTTAATTTGGAACGTATAGAAGAGTGTGAGTTACTTTATCAAAGGCTTTAGCAGAATCGAGAAAGATGCAGTCAGTTATTGACCTTGAATCAAGTGCCACGTTAAGATCGTTAGTGAACGCTAGTAAGTGAAAACAACTTACGGAATTCACGCTGTTCGGGTGTGAAGAAATTATCGCTTTGTTGAAAAGTTACCAGAGGTGAATAAATAATACCCTCCACAATTTTGCATGGTATGGACGTGAGAGAAATGGGGCGATAGTTATTTGGATCACATGTTGAGGTGGATTTGTGCACAGGAATAACTTTTCCTATCAAGCAGTCATCCGGAAGGGAGTGAGGAGGAATAAACTTTTATTGCGGAACCAGCACTTTAAGAAGGCCGGGAATAAGCCTCCCATGAGGGGACCTCGAGATCTTGCCTCGCCGCCGCCTCACGGGCGTGCTGGGTCGCCGAGGTTTGGTCGTCGAGGGCGGAGCTCCGCAGAGCCTCACGCAACCTCGACGAGAGGGTCGTGGTGTTAATGTGGTAGTGCCCAGCACAGTACATACACATTAACACCGGAAGGGAATCATCCTAGGAAAATTGCGAAAATATGCACTCCTAAATTATTGAAGAGTACTCTATTGTGTTTTTCAGAAACTTAGCATTAATGCCAGTACTGGCACATGAAGATGAAGTTTTCAGTTTTTTGATGATCGACCGAATTACATTTGCACTCATATGCATATGTCACCGAACCACGTTTCGTTTGTTTGTTTGCTTGCTTGTTTGTTTGTGTGTGTGTGTGAGAGAGAGAGAGAGAGAGAGATATATAGAGAGAGAGAGAAAAAAACAGAGGGCTAGAGTTTTTATTTACAAGACAGGTAGAGCACTTAACTTGAGCAGCTACACTCTAGCCGGTTACCCTGCGGGGTTTCTATGACTACGGGGGTCGCAATATTCTGTAGCAAGGAAAAACGAGCACGGTTTAAATGCGGGTGGGTTGCCAGGCTGGTGAGTATGTATTGCGAAAGGCGTTGTCGATCTGGGCGACACTAATTTATAATGCGGCTGGTTTGTATGCGGCCTGTGACAGTCTGAATCGCGACCACCTGCTTAGGCTTTTGCACAGGACCTTCCATAAAAGTTTGATGTTCGTGAGGTCTCAGTGCAACGAAGGCATTTCCGTGCATTCTGAGGAACACAAATTCTGGCAAACGCCTTTGACTGCATGGGGCCGTTTGCGTATGTACGCGTATTCAACACGTCTTTCCGTTATACCACTTTCACCTTTCTATTCTCACGTTAACTTCCCCCAGTGTATTGCAGACAACCAGACGTTCGCCGGTTAGCGCACTTAATTTCTATCTCTCTTTTGCGAGGATCGTACGTCGTTGGGAAACTTACATTCATAATACTTGTATTCATAGCCAACGAAAATGAGTTGGATGCCGTACTACGAAAAAAAAAAGAAAATTGGTAAATTAGGATAGATGAGGGGGAAGCCTAGAGAACGGGCGTTATTTTTAACACCTCCGAGCTCACCGTTTATGACCAACCCACTAATGCTTTTTTACAGACCCGCTATGGATGTTCGCAGCCTGTTTAGCATTCGCGTGTGTGTGAACTGAGTAAAAATGGTGCTTGGGAAAGAAAGGAGAGAAGGGGGGGGGGGGGGGTTAAGCTACTGCGTTGGTTCGTACTGCTGTGTGGCCAGATAGCCAGAATTAGGAAAGTGGAATGGGTACGCAGAGGTATCTCGTCGCATTAAAAATGCAAATAGCAACTTTGTGTATGGTACGGATGTGGCATCTTTCTTCTGCCGTGGTAAACATCATTGTAGTCGTTTGTCAGGCAAACTTTGCTGTGAGAAACGCGAACTTTGTGGCAAGAAAGAAAATGGAGGGATTATTGGGACCGGGTATCGACTCAGGGTTCGACTGAGAGCTCGGTGAGTTCGCTCCCGGGGAGTGAGTGGCGTTCGCTATTGGGAAAAGACACAAGCGCCCCCTACGCGGTTCAACGTACGCTGCCACGAGCGCGCGCGCTTTTACTCTTCTGCAATATGCTAATCGACACTCGGAAGTTTGATTGGGCGGGGTTTGGTCTTTTCTATAGACATGGAACCACGCCATTTTCAGGAGGGAGCTGCAAACGAACACTTCACAGCACAAAACTGCCTGCGGGGTGTTAGTGTAGCTATGCCACGGATGGTTCGTAGAGAAAGACATGAATACCTGACATTTGCGTTGACTCGACTAGCTCTGATATGAGACCATACGGAACGCCTACGCATGAAGCCAGCGTCTTGACAACGTCTTTGACACAACCTGACGAAGACAAGTGCCGTTGTCGAAACGCCAGCTCCAGGCGGAGGCTTCACTTGTTCACCCACTGCTATGTACAACGAACGTTATTGGTACTAGATACGAACACACGTCGATATTCCAACAAGACGTGCACCCGAAACCAATCATGAGTCACTCACACAGCATTTTTTTTACGTTCTCAGGACGCGTGAAAGCAACAGCTTTTTCAATGCTGCCCAACACACCGGGCAAGAAAACGCAATTGTGTGTCACCAAATCTCATTCAAGCATCGCAGAAAGTGTCAATAGAAAAACTGCAAATCGCGGACGTTTTTTGAACTTTTAAATGCAGCATGCGCACCGGAAGAACATTTGCACCGGCAAGCGTTCAAGTTTTCGACCAGGATCGCGCGCGCAGCGATCCATAAGCACTGGGGCTCCTGACGTGCGCCGGCAAGCATAGTGATCCCTCAAGTTTCATTTGTGAAGGTCCAAAAGACAAAAAACAAAGAGAGAGATAGAGAGAACAAGAAAGTAGTTTATTTATATCGCTGTTTCGACTATAGCAAGGGCTGAGTGTGTGGAAGATGAGAACGAGAGAACGCGCATTCGTGCTTTTGAGAGCGTACACACGCCATTGCCGATATCTGCCTTCAGCGACACTCCCCAACATTGGACCGACGCTCGGACTTGTCAACCAGGCAACTAATCTCTTTTTAAAAGCTTTGAAACTTAGCGACGCGGTCGCGTGCCGCGCCCTCTGTGTCGAGACCCCCGGGGCTAGTGGTGCGGGTCACAAAAGAAATGCAAAAAAGTGACGGAGAAAGACTATAACAGTACGGTATGTTTGTTTGAAGTTTTTCAAGTTTTCATTTGTCGACTTAGCGCTCGATACCATGAGTAGGCGGCTGGGCGTTTTAAATAGGCGCGGGGTATTTTGGGGAGGGTGGGGGAGCAGCAAAGTTTTGTGTTTTTACTTTCTTATTTTTTTTTTATTTAGAAAAGGAAGCAATGTGCCGTGGTCCCCATCTTGCCGCTTGCCCTTCGACTCCTGTCAAAATTTTGGGAGTCATTAGAGCCGCTCGTGATGCGATAACCCGCGAACTCTTTTTATTGTCAGTCTCATCTTTCCTCTGAATCAGTCAACGAAGCTTTTTTTTTTTTTTGTGCTGGTAAATGAGAAAAAGTTGCGTAGCAAGAAACACGAACCGTGTGTTTTTTTTTTTTCTTGAGTTCATTTTCTCATCATGGACAACACGCCCCGTTGGCTCAGTAGTCATAGATACCTGATGATCACGATATCGTGGGCTGGATGGTTGGCCCTGACGTCGTATGCATTCCCTTGGGACGAAACCCAACGACGTTCGTCTGCTGAGCTTTAGGCGCACGTTGAAGAAAACGAAGTTTCTGAAAGTGAATTCATAACCCACTACTGCTGCTCCTGCCGGGGGGCCCTGAAGGCACTACGGCAGTTTTTATGTGCTACCAAATTGTGCTTATTCCAGCCGCTATAGAGAGGCCACGTTAATCGCACATCATAATAGATAATAGAAGCGCTCCCAGCTGGAGGCAATAAAAGTAACTAAGCATAATTTACGTACGGCGCAGGGCGTGATAGATTCGTAAGTGAAACAAAAATTGAACCCATTCTTTCCTGATGCTTGCTTTTTTTGCTTTTTTCGTCAGTCGTGCGCCTTTACCATTCTCGCAAGTGCCTTGCGCTGCCTAGTGAAAAAGGGTCTTTTACGCCACTTGTCGGACCTACAGCGTCGGGAAGTGTGGCTGAAGAATATTTCTCGCCAAGGACCGTCAGGGAAATAAAGCAATTGGGAGCCAAGCGACAGGTCGTCGCTGGTATGTTCATTACATTTTACTGAGAATGACTATAAGAAGAACACGAAGATTAGGCTTTTGCTTCCGACTGCGGTCCCGACTGTGTTTCCCGGTTATCCTCCGTACACGCAAAAAAAAAAAAAAAAAAAGAACGCGCTGCTCACGAAACTTTTTTTTTTTCGAGCCCAGGAAAAACGGCGGCCGCAACTGTCAACTCAGCCGAGACGGGCTCGCCCACTGGCGCCGACCTCACGCAGCAGGCCGCACCTTTTTTTAATGTAAAAAGTGCCACGAATAGATTGATCAACTCCGGGCTGTCCAGAAGGCCCACGATGCGGCGGTGAGGCTTGGCCTTCCCGTCCCAACGTGGGAGTGGCCCGCAGTCTCGACCCTGTGAAAACGGGCTGAAGATTCTTCCGGACCTCAATAAATTTCACTACTTATCTACCTAGCGGCCGTGCCACTGCCAGCGCAGAGAGAATATTGAAATGTGCGAGGGGAGTTCGGTTGAAGAGAAGAACGAAGCTGGGCTGGATCGGGTGCGGTACCGTGGACTGTTTTCACTGAGCGATACCTTCGCATTCATCATCTTGTAAATAAACGCGATCCATCGTCTTGAAGTCGTCTTGAAGAAACACGTAAATTCACTCCCGATTATTCAAAATAGAGCACTTCTTTTCATTTCAGGTGAGTCGAACGGGCAGCCTTCATGGAGAGCATTGAGGGTCACTCGTACAAAATATTGGCACTCATGGGCAGACTTTTCACATTTGTGGGGTAATCGGCAGTTCTAATAACGACTTCAATATTAAACCTGTAATGTGCAACTATGAAACGCGTTATTTACGGCCTGATTAGAGTCACTGTCACGCGTACAAAGCGTGGCTGTGGGAATGCTTCTCCTTGAACTGCTGTACCCGAGCAGTGGCGCCAGAGCGGGCGCGAGGAGAACTAGGCCCGAGACGCCGTTTCGGCGCCACGCAACGACCCGCACCTTTATTTTTTTTATTTATTTATTTTTTACTCAACGCTTGTGCTGTTGATGAGCCTGATCATGTTCTCAGTCTTGGCTGTGAGCTTCTTGAGCGTTGTATTTTTACTGCCATTGGATTTCGATGAACATGCCCAGGACCCAAATGGTGTCTACTATGTGGATGGTATCTACTCTGGGGATACTGGCAAAACCTCTTAGCACGCTAACTTATTTACAGCAACAGCTTTTCTGAGAGCCAGTTGCGTTTGAGTTTTCTTGGAAGTAGATGTGGCACGACGTCTCCACGCAGAAGGTGGTCACGTGGAAGGAAAACATCCAGATGATTTCTGCCTCACTCCAGTTCGCTCGGGCATCTGTTGTGCTGGCTGCGCAGCTGCAGTGGGCCGCGCAGCAGCTAGCAGTACAGCACACAACCGAGCGAGCTAGACTGAGCGCCAAACGGGTGATTTAAAACGGACATTTTCATTTTTCGGTAATTGAATTATTGTGCGAGGTAAACACAACGTTAAAGGGATTATGCGCTTTTGTGCCGTGCATAATGCGGACTTTCCTCGCAATTTTGGGAGGATTTCGGACATGTTGCGAAAAAATATGCAGAACTTAGGAGAGACAATGCAAATGGTGTTCTTTAGTGTGAATAGCGTCTTGTGGGTAGTGTTATCGCACCGTGGTTATTATGAAGTGTCTACTTAATGGAGTGTCCATTTTGGCCACCGCTGATTGGCTGGAGCTGCACCGGCGACGAGGAGACTGGCGGGGGTGCCCACCTCTCTCTCGCGCGCTGTCCAGCCCTGCCAGTCGGCATTTCAGCAGCAGCCGAAGTGGACATGTCCAGTAGGTGTACACTTACAGAATTTCCCTGATATTTCTGTACTGCGGTATGGTACGTATAGAAAACATACCTTCGATGCGACAGCGTCAAATGACTCATTGAGCAAAAAGCCGGCGTTACGCGTCCGTAGCAGTGAAACGGCGCCTAAATTCCCATTGGCTGCGACGCCACATCAAGAGCGCGTCTCGACGGAGCAGAGCGGCTGAAAGGCAACAGCTGCTGCAGGCGTAGCACGCCAGGTGTTTCTTGAGGGGAGAAGGCATCGCCGCGACACCAAATGACACTCGCTCTCGCTCTCAGAGGCCTGTGTTATCCGCGCCTTCATTGACCCGGCAAGCTGTCGCCTGCGCTCTAATTGCGCTTCAGTAAGGCCAAATAAAAACGTGCCAAGCTTTTCAACGCGCTCGCTTGCCCGCAAGGAGTTCATAACTTGAAGGACCGCTCAGCGGCGTTTAATTGGACATTATTGCTTTCGCATTAACAACTACTAAGTGCTCTGGTGCGCTCGAATTTTTTTCTAAAAAGGCTATTGGTCTTTCTTATTAGTGGTCACTGGTTATTTTCGGTTTTCATACAAGGAATAATTTTTTACAAAAAAAATTCTTGATGCAAACCTACAAAGATTGTTGCATTTCAAAAAATAAATATATGTTTTTATGTTTACGTTGAAATCAATTCTTTATCTTAGCAGAAATGGTCCATACGTAAGGTGAGAGTTTTGTTATGAGAGTATCGATATCTATCATCACCTAACTCTTGTGTGGTGCTTCATTAACTACGTAACTATAGTAGGCAGATGTATCTCATATGTGAGAGCAATTCTTTTTATCTGTAAAAGAAAAAAAAATCGCAGTTTTGCTTGAAGGACGTGCCATTGGCAGCGATGTTGGTGTTTAGCTTCGCGCATGAACTCATCCCACGGTGTTCTTACGCATGTGTGCGACAGGGCATGACGCAGCACGAAAGACATCTGCTGCTGCGTAGAAGGAACCGCTCCCTGACAATTACACTGTCAACTAATTTACACCGTTAAGGTTACACAAGTGTGATATTGGTCTATACTGACACCCGTAAAGGTGTACGGGTGTGAGTATCGAGACATTTACAC
>NW_023605475.1:0-40001 GCF_013339745.2 Dermacentor silvarum
AATGGGGATATGGTTCTTGCTAGTCTTTCCGTTCTCTCACTATGTACTACTTGATATCGGGGGAAGATGTCTTTAGGCCGGGTGAACAAATTCAGAAACTCATCGGTGCGTCCCCTCTTCTGAGGGAGACGATCAAGAAGTCGAGGAAAAGCGGGCGTTCCCATAACAATTTTGTGTTGTTCGGCAGCAATGGCAGCCACCCACCACGGAGTCCAACAAGGGGACGCTACAGCACTTCACGTGTAAGGCTGCAGGCGCCAGCCGTACATTGCTGCTATAACCTCATATAAAAACCCAAGAGAGGGCACCTACACAAGGTTAACCCAAGCCGCCTATGGAAAGTGTGGAAGTAACAGAAGAGAAGAGGTGACAGGACAGTGAGGACAGAAAAATAGAGAAGAAAAAGATCGGAGAGGGGGACAGGAAAAGGCGACCACCGATTTCCCCCGGGTGGGTCAGTCCGGGGGTGCCGTCTATGTGAAGCAGAGGCCAAAGAGGTGTGTTGCCTCAGCCCGGGGGCCTTAAAGGTCCGAACACCCGGCATCGGCTCAACCCCCAGGATCCCCCTTTCCCCAGACACGGCTAAGCCGCGCACGGCTACACGCGGGAGGGTCCAACCCCCATGTGCTCGGGTACGTGGTGTCGCAACTCACCAAACGCCTGCTCACGCAGACGCCCCTGCGGGGGCATCACCTGCGGACTTAGCATTTCAGTGTAATGTGAACCAAATCACACATCACTTACATAACGCATTTCGGTATATAAACCCTTTTCGGCACATTTCCCAATAGGTTTTGCGAGAAGTGTCAGCTCTTCGATGCAATATTTTCTCATATGTAGTGGAAGAGGCTACATTTGTTATTCTTTCAAACACGACTTCATTCCAGTGCCTACAATGGGGGTTACACGGCGCACTTTTGATCGTGATGTCATTTCTCGATCGCGATTCGCTTCTTTGCTCAATCTGCAGAAGGGTGTCAATCGCGGTCGAATATTCCGATCCAGAACGGGCTCGATGGCGATCTGAAGTGGCCGTGTGACACCGGTATAAGACAAATTGAAGCATTCTGCAAGAGAACTAGCCGGTAAATACACTTCGCAAGGATCTAAACAAATTGTGTCCTATGGAAGATGTATGCAGCCCCTGTGTTGTTCGACAAAACATTGTCTAGACGTTCACACGCGTCCTGCGTGGCCCTGTACATAAATTTCGACATCTAGTACCTGGGCTATATCAGTTGCGCTGGCGCCAGTGATCACTATCGCGCGTCATTTCGCCGCAGGTACCGCGTTGCTTCAGCGCCACGCTTTTGCTTTGACATTTCGTTATAAGCAGCCTGCGCTGCACCAGATTCAATAAATTTTGCATGACTGAGCTGTCGAGTTGCGTCGGAAGCGCATGGAGTAACTACCACATATCTACCACCCGCTGACACGCGTCGGCGGGCCGCCAGGGCCTGGTTCTAAGCATTGCCCGGCAGCTCCGTACGCGCCTGCTTTCGCTAAATGAGAAAAACCCTCAACCGCTAAACGCAATGGTGATCAGATTCAATCGACAACTACAGTCCCATGTGCCCAGCAATAAGAACGAAAAATACCGCTGATTAGCACGCCAGGTCTCGACAAAACAGACGCGGCTACCGCCGCTACCGACGACGAAACGCCACATCCACTGGCTGGGCTTGCTGTTTCCATTACACTACACAGTGAGCACTCACGCGAGCACCTGGGACATGTAACAAGTCAAGCGGCACAAGCCAAGCGAAGCGGAAGAAAACAATCGAAATAATGCTCGGCGTAGACCACACAACCGAAGTGCGGATGGTTTGCTCCGCAAGGCTCAAAGTCCAAAATGGCGGCATAACATGTTCTGACGCTACACGTCGCCCGTGTCGGGCAATGGCACTAATGAAACGTCGCTTTGTGAAAAGGTATGTGCGCCACGCCGCCTAGCCGCATGCACACTTTGTGCGCAACAGGAGTGTCAGGATGGTACGAAACTGCGAGCTCGCTGCAATGTGGAGGGGTACGCGCCGCCGCCACCCCCGATCACGGCGCTCCTCATTCATCGTCTCACGCGCAAGCGCTCCACATGTATACGGCCTATATTCGAAAGGCGGCCAGTCTTCGGTGCATACCACCATCTCGTCGAGGAGCTACCAATGAACGACCCGGAGTCCCACTTCAAGTATCTCAGGTGATGTAAGCGACGCTGCTATCACTTTTCGAAACATGTTTCACTCATCTTTGGTTATGAGGCACTCCAGAATAATATGGACCATCTGGGGATCTTTAACATGCACCTAAATCTGAATACTCGGGTGTTTTCTCATTTCGCCCCCATCGAAATGCGGCCGCCGTGGCCGAGATTTGATACCGGGACCTCGTGCTTAGCAGCCTAACACCATAGCCACTAAACAATCACGGCGGGTGAAGGAAAAAATAGTTACCGTGTAAATAAGCTGTACATGGGCGAAATGCGAAAACACCCGTGTACTTAGATTTAGGTGCACGTTAAAGAACCCCAGGTGGTCCAAATTTCCGGAGTCCCCCACTACGGCGTGCCTCATAATCAGAACTGGTTTTGGCACGTAAAACCCCATAATTAATTTCATTTCAGACAAAAAAGTCGCAGTTTCGCCCGGAAGGCGAAACATCGATTGCGATAGCAAACTAGTGGACAGCTATACGAAGTAGGAATAATAAATAGTTTTATCGGCCGTATAAACTTGTAAACATAGCCATACTAACTAAATTAAAAAGCATGGTGTCACGCGCGCAGAAACGAACATGAACACATCTCACTCGATTACCGCAGAAACTCGCTTTGAAAACGCTGGAGTGGGGAAGCGCGCTTGCAGCTGCGAGCGAATGACATTCGTGGTGCATCTCGCATCAACGAGAACAAAGCCGCGAAAACAGCGCACGGCGGATTGTGTCCCCGACGCAGATGGCTGTCAAGATACGGCGGCCCCGGCGGGCGCGCGTGGCCGCCCGGAGCTAAAGGGGCTTTACCCGGAGGCGTATTTCTATTTCAGCCCCCCCGTACAGCGCTCGACCGTTGCGCCGCCATGCGCCGCTCGCGCGTACCAGGTTTCTAGGTACTTCTTTCGCTGAGGGTCGAGGCGTTAAGCCACACGCTCCCTAGATCCGTCTAGGTATTTGGTTTTACGCCCCTAGGGCACTAGGGACACGCTCTGTGCCCCTGGGCGCGCAGCCCGCACAGCCAGCTCAACTCAACACCGCCTTCAGCGGACGGCGCGACGACGGCCTCCTTCGTGCCTGCAACATGCACCGCTCACATGCAAGGTCAACAAACAACCCACTGTTATTATTGCGGTCTTCGCAGATTATAGAGAGGTAAGAATTTCCTTTTTTTTTTCCTGTAGTACGTGTGGTGTGATATTTTGGCTTCATGTGTGGCGGCTGCGTCTTGCTGCTGCTGTTTGGGCTGGGAGAAGAAAGCAGGAATTTCAAACGATTGAAACGTACGTAGTTTATAGGGGCATGTTAACATTTGTTGACGGTGTCTTTTTAACCCAAGGGGCATGGTGTACGCAGTGTGTTCAATGATTTTAACCCAAGGGGCATGGTATACGCAGTGTTCAACGATTTTCAAGTTTTTTTATTATACATTTGTTCATATAGACTAGGCGGGCCCATTCACACTTGCGACTAGGCGAGGTCGCGGACGTCCTGTTCCTTCGCATCTGATCGGTTCAACTGTTCTGCGACTGCGGTCGCGCGACTGAAAAATCGAGCAGCGAACGACTAAACCGAAACGGTCGCATTTCGAGAAAAGCGACCATTTGCGACTACTTGCGACTGGTCGCTTTGCGACTAACTTGGTCGCGCGACCTCGCCAAGTCGCAAGTGTGAATGGGCCCTTACTCATTTTGAGGTACTGGCATCGCATCACTGCTCTCCAGATAGTTTTCTCACTTGTCAGTTTAATAATGTAACTTATTCAACAAGGTTTCTTTTAAGTAGCAGTGCTAAATAAAACCTGTTTTTAGAAGCATTATTTTTTGGAGGAATGCCAGATGCAAGCTATAGAAATCATGATTGTCACATCCTGTGGTGATCGAAGTTCTGCATTTCCATGATGAGGTAAGGTGCTGAAAAATTAAGGACTCGATCTCCTCAGCATTGTAAAACATGTGTCCGTGCAATGCATTAGAAGAAGCTATGCAACACAACCAATTTCTTCAACATCTGAATCATTGATGAAAGCATTCTCTGTAAATGCACAATCTGGACAGATGTAATTATTGAGTGTAAAATTCAATAACATCGTCACCGCTCACGTCTTCGGATTAGGCATTTGTTGACAATGTATGTTACCACTTCGATGAGCTCTCAACTAGGCTTGGAGCTCCAGGTTTCAAATGTTAAAGCTAGACGCTAGCTTTTGTGCATGATAGTATGGATGCATAGGAAGTATTACCCATTTGTAATGTGGTTAGAGGGGTTGCAGGACATTGCACAGGAGGTGGGTGCCACTATTTCTTTAAAATCTGACCTTAATTATTGCATGATAGAGCGTACATCCTGTAATTGACCTGCTGCATAATCGTTAACTCTTTAGCTACGTTTTGCTGGAAATTCTTGGTCCCTGAATGTCGGGTAATCATAAACAGGTAGTGAAGGAGGATATAGGGAAGAGGCAGTTCTTGGCATGGTCTTTCCCACCTCATGTCACATTGATCCTGGTTCTGAATGTAGTGTATCTGATGGAATTTCAGATCACAAAGTCTTTGTTTTATATACTCTTCCCGTTTCATCTACAAACGTGTGCTAGATTTCACTATTTCACTCGTGAATGATGCCGCTATTACTGATACTTGTTCCTTTCTTCATCATTTTGTACAATGCTGTGTGAAAATTGATTTCCTTAGCTTTTTTATTTTTTGAAAGTAACTGTTCAACTTCTACGGTCATCGGTTTGTGCCTTTTGAAAAAGAGAAGAAATTTCGGTGAAGTACAGATGATGATCAAAATTTCTTTCTCATTGGAGGGGAACGAACCTTGTGAAAAAAAAGTTGAGACATTTCGGTGAAGCATGATTGATAGAAATTTTACATTTGTCATATATCCTCAAGTTATATTGCTTACTGCTGGGCAGAGACCTTGTCATAGCTAGCCCTTAGTAAGCTACGAGAAGCAGAATGTCGAACTAAGTAGACAATAAACAGCCCCACTTCATGGTACCTTTTCCTGAATTATCTAAGAGTAATCTTTGAAAGTTCATGTTCTCTCTCTTGCCAAGAGGAGATAACACATGTAATGATAAAGCTGCTAATAATTATGTCCATTCTATTTTTTCAGTGCAGTTATACTTAACACGTCCTTCAAATGGCAGCATATAATTATCTGCCAGCTTTATTTCGGTGTATTTTGAAGTTGTTTTAGCTTTCTGTACCTCATCTCGATAATAAGCAATGGTTGAAAAGGTATTAACAATCCACTCTCTTTTTTTACTACTTACTTCAGATAACCTGTTCCATATAAAAATTCAATATTAACATTAACTGGCTTTTTTTTTCTGGAAATGTGCTGAAGCTCTGCTTTTACGGTAGTCCGAGACAAAAAGCCAGCTACAGACTGATTTCCAGAGTGATTTCCTCTTTTCAACTACTGGAAGATAAAATTTGTGAGCATATTGTTATTTAACTTTGTTTATATCATTAATGCCTGGCTGACTCTGTCGGTGCAGTTTTCTTTCTCATTGCTGAAAGCATGTCCTGTAACTGAATTAACTCTCCTGTTGCATGTGTCTCATATTGTGCATTGCAGAGCACTGCCCTCAACCTTGTTCTTCAACTCCTTATCAAAGAATTGCCCCATCGTATTGTTATTAAAATGTCTTAACATAGTTGGTGGCACGCTGTACCACGCTGCACGCTGTGCCATGGGTGACACGTGGCACATGAGCTCTAACTTCTGTAAGACAGATTTTAAGCAATGTCCAGGTACTTGATTCCACTCCAAAATGCATATTGCTGCGTCTGTTTCTTTCCAGTACTGATCATTAGCCTTCGCAGTGCCACTTTATCTGGTGTGTGCTGTCATATGACGCACTAGTGAAGTCAGATCATGCACATGTCTTGAGTACTCTCGTTCTTTCAAGGGAAACGGCCCCGTCATATCATTTTATGTCCCAAGCTCAGAGATGGTTGTGTCATGTTCTGGAATTTACTCCATCACTGGCACTGCTTCTGAAAGTGTGATGATGCCGAGATAAATAATGGCAGCTGAAGGCCTGTGGGATTTCATATGATTGCCTAGCACGCTTGCTGTCATCACTGCTGCTGAATTGTTATTGGCTTTCCATGTGGGAACAAGCTTGCCAAAATAAAGCTTCTGCTTTATTTTTATTTGTTGCTTTCTTTTGTACCCGCTGGAGCACTCTAGCCAGTGCGTGACAGTACCTTAAAAAGTTCCTCACTCCAAGGGGTGCCTGAATGTGTGGGTCTCCTGTCCACTGTTGACTTGTCTTAGTGTAAACACATCAATGTAACATATAAAAAGTGCAGAAAAAAAAACTTGGATATGTCCTGCACTTATATCATGTGCCTCCTAAAGAACTAACCTGTTGGCCTGGCACTCACTTGTTTAATCTACGAGTGTTTGTAAACTGGAAACATTAACACAGAAATGATATTAGCAGGACTGCATGTATGCAGAACTAAGATATGCACTTTATATGGTGCTCATATGACAATGTTCACTTACTACAAATCTAAATAGAGAAACCTAACCCCACCTTAAATTCACTGTCCTACTGAATGTGAAAGAGTCTTAACTAAATGGTAATTTTACTCCAGTTTAGCTCCATACATACAGATTGCAGGAGGAACAATTTAAAGGTCTAAGAACGTTGAAATTCTCGCCTTTTAGCCATGTTCATTCATTGTCACTTGTATTTTGTTGTGATGTTTTCGAGTAAAAATACTAATGACAAAAGTAGTGAGGATCATAATAAGCAGTTTCTGTAACTTCAGCCAAGTATATCAGTAACTCTAAATAAATCCACACAGCCTGTACACTGAGCTTGGAAAAAACTGCTCAGATTCGGGTTTAGGAAGGGCAACAGCTCTGAGATGGTGATTGGTAAGTTTGGCAATAGCTGGAAATATGATTTCAGTATAATTTATAGTACGTTAATTAGGAGGTGGTTCATGTTAGTCTCATTTTCTTGCTCAAGATGTAATAGGATGTCCAACGTCAGTACTCAATTATAAACACATCACTAAATAAGAGCAAATTTGTGTCAATGTGAAAGGGTGCAGATTGTTGTGAAAGAGAAACAAAAAAGAATAGTATGCTGCCAGTGACAACAATTTATTCTCTAAATGTGTCAACAGCCGTTACAAAAAAACTTGCACATTTGCCCAGCAAAAACGTAACAGACAGAATCGACAAAGAACAAAAGGTGAAAAATGAAGTCACAAATGAGAGGAGGCAGGGAAAACAAAGGGCTGTACAATACCAAAATGGTATGGTACAAAATGAAGATACGATTTTTGAACAGCTGATCTTGCATCACTCTCATGGTTGGCTTTTTCATGCAGTGCACCCTCAACCTCTATTATTTATGCATTTCTGATGTGTCACAGCATGTTTTGGTGTTGGCTGCTTATCCAGTCTCCAACACAGGACTAATGTCATAAAAAAATGGCGTGCCTCAATCAAATTGTGCTTTTAGCACATAAAATCCCAGAATTCAATAAAAAAAAAGTTCCGATTACCAGCAACTGTTTATCTTCTGTTTGCTCTCTATTCACACTGGGTTGAGAATGACACAAAAAGAACCAGAAATGCTCCTGTGACTACAGCGACAAAATTTACGAAGAGCATCAGTGTAGCACTGCCAAGCACAATTCACTGAGGTGTGAGCAACCGAAGGCCACCATGTGTTATTAATGTTTAAAGCACCACAACTTTTCTGCAAGGCCGGCAACTTGCAAGCTGACAGGACGCTATTCAATCTATTCTTTCGGCTGTACCTTAATGCCACCAATCAAGAAGCCTTGCCTGATGAATGAAAGCTAGCTCTACAGCTCAATATAGCCACAGCACTGGTGATTGTTACTGTTGTGTTTCGAGTGAACATCTCGGTAACACAAGCAGAAAAAAGGGCAGTTCTATTTTGTGTGCATCGTTTTATATGCTACCGTGGTGAGGGCACGGCGATAGCAGTATGCTGTTGCTCGAGTTGACGTCACGAGATATACTTCCTGTTGTCGGCTGATGACACGCTTGCATGATTGCAGCCCTTTTACCAGTTGAGCCTTTGAGGTGGCCTTGGGAACTCGTGTATTAGCATTTCGATATCTTTGTTGTCATTCAAGAAAGTTGTAATGGTGTGTTCAAAGTCCAAAGCCCATAGTTAGTTCTAACTTCAGGAGTTCTGCGATAGACATAAACAGCATTTCATAAACAGCATCAGGCCGTGCAACTGAACAGAAGCTAAGGTTAGGTTTGCTGTGGATCAAGCAATGAGCCTCTATTGGCCTGTCGAAGTGTTATTAACTTATAGATGTTAAGAAGCCCAAGTGGGTCACCAGTATTGTCGTGTACTCTAAGTGTAGGGAACATTAACGTTGTTTGCCGTTCGGCGAGGACACAGTCGCCATCCCCTTGGTGCATGTGACAACTCCAGGCAGCCATGTTGGCCGGCAGTAGAAACTTCTGAGCCACACTGACTGTCATGCAAAGAGCGGCATGGTAGACAAGCGTGCTTCAAATAGCAGTTCGCTGCCTGCACTCGGAAGGCAACAGTCCAGCCTGGTCCGTAGCTGGTAACCCAACAGCAGTTCGGATGGAGACTGTGATGTTATTGGGGGTACAGGATCACTCCAGAAAGAGAGAAAAGCAGCACGCAGAAGCACAAACACACATCAGAGTTGTATTGGATGTACTTAACACATTTAAACGGCACACACGCGACAGTTCCCCAATATACATGCTAGGGGACAGGCAGCTATATATATAGATTAGTCAAACGTAATCTGCCTACAGTTCTTGCGGAAGCAGGTGTCGCTATGTCGGACAGCAGGGTCGGACAGCCTTGTGGAACTCGGGCGGCCCTGTGCCACAGTTGATGAACTGGAGCCTCCGCATGCCCTGTTTCACGACGGCGGGGTTTGTGCCCGGGAGCACACTGCCGCAGCCCACCGGCTCATGTCCACAGCTGGCTAAGTAGCCCTGTGGCCGCTCACCCGAACGCTCGTTCAGCCAGGCTCAGGACCGCCAGCCCTCCTGGAGCAGTTCCCCAGCGGAAGAACCCGACGAGGTGGCCTCTCAGCTGGTGACAGCATTGATTCGGGTGCAGGATTAGTGACGTGGGTGGCAATAGCTCCTATGGGCCGGACGCCCAGCGAGGAAGCTCTGCCGTCGAACGCCGAACCTCGCGCACTGCACACGCTCCCTCTACCACGCTTTTCGAGGCGTCACTGTCGATGCTCAAAAATCGATGATGATGATGATGATGGCCTTAAAGTACATAACCACTCACGGGTATTTGGCAAGAGCCGGCGTCCTCTTCGCCACCGCACGGCGCACTGTCTTCATATGTTTGTTTCCCACTCCTGCGTACCATATACTATCACAGAGACTTCCCAGCGTTGATAGGTGTCCGTCGGTAACGGAATAAAAAACCAATTGAGGCGGTTAACGAGGCTGGTCCCCTTGAGCTTTTCGAAGGCCTTCCTTGATCGTGCGGACCACGTGTTCTACCAGGCTATTCGGCTGCGGGTGGTATGTTGCCGTCGTCACATGGTTGATTCCGTTAATTTTTATGAACTTAAACTCTGCTGAGACAAATTGAGGCCATTGTATGAAACTATCTGAAACCAGTGTATGGAACAGGCAAATATTGGTCAAACCTGGCAAATATTGCCCTAAACACTTCCATGGTGGATTCAGACGTCGTACTCTGCATCGTTATGGCCTCTATAGCCATTTGGTCTTGGCATCCACGACCACTAAAAACATGTGTCCCTTGACAAGGCCTGCGTAGTCAATGTGAACCCGATACCATTTCCGGCCTGCTTCTGGCCACAGTGCCAGTATCTGCGCAGGAGGCATCGCACTAGATTGTGCACGTCTCACATTTGCGTACCGTCCTCTCGATGTTGGCATCCAGCCCTGGATACCAAAAAATGGTTTGCGCAAGATTTTTCAATGCAGCTATTCCTGGATTTGTTCCATGAAGGAGCCTCGGAAGACCTCCAGCAGCTGCTGACGGCACGGCATGGCTACTCTATGTCCCCAGTAAATGAGGTCATGACTTACAGCTAACTCGCACTTTTTTCTGAAAGAACGGCCGGAACCGCCCCTCTGTATCTGCTAGGTAGGTTGGCCAGCCCTGCAGGATCCATTTACGCACCTGCTGTAACATAGGCTCACGGATGGTTAGAGCCGCCAACTCTTTGGCACTGATGGGTGCCACATTCACATTCTCAGCGTATAATGCATACTCGGGCGTGTCTTCCTGTTCTTTATCGGGCTGTCCCAGAGGAATAGGGAGTTGGCTGAAGGCATTGGCGTTTACATTTTCGGATCCTATATGATAGACCAGGCTTTACTGATATCCTCCCTACAGCAGGGCCCAACGCTGAATGTGGCCAGCGGCCATTGGTGGAATCTCCTTGTCCGGGCTGAACAGTCCCATTAACGGTTTGTGGTCGGTTACTAGCTTGAAGTGGTTCCCATACAGGTAGTCTCTAAACATGGTGAAGCCAAATACGAGAGTGAGGGCATCCTTCTCTAGCTGGGAATGGTTTTTCTAGGCTTTCGTTAGGGTTTGCGACCTGAATCCTATAGGGTAGGAAATGCTGCCGACTCGATGCGACATTGCTCCCAGACCTACTGCTTACGCGTCGCATTCTAAATGAAAGAGCTTGTTTGGGTCAAAATGCACCAGAAGTTTGGCATTCTTCACTGCCTTCTTGGCTGCTTCAAAAGCAGTCTGCTGCTGTTTGCCCCAGAACCACTTCACGCCCTTTGCTAACAATGCGTATAAGGGTGCTAGTGAAGTTGATGCATGTGGCAAGAACTTGCTGTAGTAATTTGAAACGCCCAAAAATGCTTTTAGTTCTCCAACCGATGTGGGTCATGGGGCGTCGAGCAACGCTGTGATGTTATCCCTTTTAGGGTGTAGGCCATTGCTATAAATGCAGTGCCTAAAAATGTAACTTGCTCTTGCCAGAACTTGCATTTCTCACACTTTAGATGCAGGCCGTGTTCACCTCGCACAATGTACCACTTGCTCTTGGATCTTGTAGTCATGTGCCTTTTGGCTACAATAATGTCATCCAAATATACCTGCACTCCGGGAATCTCGCTGAGCACGGCTTCCATGCGTCGCTGGAAGATTGCCGGCGCTGAAGACACCCCAAAGGCAAGCCTGTTCAAACAGTGAAGGCCCTTGTGAAAGTTCAAAAAGGCTAGCTTCTTCGAGTTTTCGTCCAGGGGTAGCTGATTATAGGCGTTCCGCAAATCCAATGTGCCGAAAGCTTCGCTGTTGAGATTCGCAACGATTTTGTCAACCCACGGCAGCAGATATTGTTCCTTAAGGGTTGCAGCATTCACCGTAAGACGGAAGTCACCACACAACCGCAGCTGCCCATCCTTGTTGACTACGGGCACTACAGGTGTGGCCCATTCGGAAGATGTCACCAGTGATAACACCCCTTCGTTGACAAGCCTATCTATCTCTTTTGAAACCATTTGCTTGAGCGTGTATGGCACCGTCCGAGCTTTACAAAACCGGGGCCTGGCATCTTCTCTGATAGTCAGGTGAACTGTTGGCCCTCGGAACAAACACAGATCTGGAGCGAAGATGCCGTCGTACTTCGATACCAAAGTTTCCCACCTTCTGTCAACAGTGCCCGCTTATACGCATGCCACAGCATTTGCAGTGAGTACCAGCACACCTGCCGTATTGAAGCTTCAGATATTATCAGGCCGCAAAGCGCCGGTCCCGGACAATCAACGACGACCAGTTTTGGCCTGAATTGTCGCGCCACCCATGGTCGCATTGAGTTGCAATTTCTCAGCGATAGGAAATGCGCCCTCGAAACACGACAGCTTCATTATTGTTGCCTGCAGACGTGGCCACTTGCCTCGATGTTGCTTGAACACTGCCCGCAGAACCAGACTCGCAGGTGACCCTGTGTCTACCAACATTGTGAGCGGTAATCCGTTCCAATTTATCTGGCGAAGAATAGGCTTAATGTGAGCACTGTTTGTCGCTTGATACACTATCAGCATGTGCAAAGATTTCCAATTCTCGGAACTATCTTGCGGGCTTTGAGAAAGTGCGTACGCTTGTCGCCTCCCCTTAGTGCCTTCATCCGACACTCTACACACTCGTGCTAAGTGGCCACGTTTCCGGCACCGATGGCACACTGTTCTGAGATGACGGCAATCATCTGCTTGGTGTGAGGATGCGCCACATCAGGTGCAAGGCCGGTGCTTATCGCAAGACAGCCAGCCTTCGAACGTGACCTAGCTGACCGGACAAAATTGGTTGTCTGCCTCCTGGGAGGGTAGTTTTCGCATGTGCTGCGCGTTTTCTGTAGCGCCTTCAGCAGAAATTGCGAAGTCTTCTGCTTCCTTCAACGACGGGGCGGGAAATGTGGGTCAACAATAGCCGTCTTACGTCTTCGTCCCGAATGCCACATACTATGCGGTGCAGCATGGCCCGCATTGACTTCCCTGGATCGTCACTCATGATTACTTTCAGCCGCCGGAGAAAATCGGGGGTTCCGACAGCGTCTGACCGCTGACTGTGCTTTTTTTCCTTTTCGCCACAGATGCCACGTCACCGGCAGAACACATGAGTTTTGTCTTTGCACCTTGTAAATGAACGACTTCGCTACATTCAGAAAGGTGGCAATTTCCAAGTCGCTGTGGTGTGCGGCAAAGGCGACGAGGACTGCATGGCATTTAATTTCCTGCTTCAATCTGTATGCTTCCATCTTTGAACAAAGTTCACAGTACGAATGATAAGGGGTCAACCAACAAGAAGCCACACACCTAGATAGATATGATGAGCCTGGTGGTGTCTATGGCGATAAGGAATAGTGTTCTCAAATGCCTCGGGCACCCTGTATTTGTCATTTGTGTTAGTTTCAGTTCTTAATGGCATTTGGCCCCAGGCACGTCATCCCGCACACTTTGGCTGAGCACATGCCCACGTTTTGTCTTCCTGATTTTGCCAGCGGTTCTCGGTCGGCCGGCAGGAATGCGTCCTGAGCCTCTTGGTAGGCCCGGTCGGCGCCTTGCCAAGCTTGTCGGCTGTACCCGAATTTTTTTGCCGTGCCTCATAGCCCTTCCTATGGCCTTCTGCCTCAACATGTATTCAAACACAGCGCTGCTGGTGTTCAACTTTAACAAGTCTTCTGTGATGGACTTGACAACAGCGGCATATTGGGGAATGCGTTCACCAAGTCCATGGGCACGCTGGTATGCCTTGTTAAATGCAGCGCACACCTCCTTGTGGTCCTGCAAGAAGTCAGGTAAATGAACATGTTTAATCTTGAAAGTCCTTTTAGCCAATGAGAGATGTTTTTGCTGTTAAGTAATGTGCGTTAAAGCCAAGGCACTCATAGATGTGTTAAAACAAAAAGGCCATCAAAAAAATACACTCCGTTAATAAAGCGTTCATAGCATGTTACTCCTAGCTTGAGGACATCTGAACAGAGTGCATTTTCTAGAAACCTACAAGTTATGGATAGAGATTAGATATTAGCCACTAAAAAGGGTATATTAAATGCCCAAAAAAGGTACCTAAAGGTGTATTTTAGGCATTGTAAAGGCCACAGTATGCAATAGAAATTGTTAGCACACAGTCATTTTATTTGGCATGTGCAAATAAATAGTGAATTTTGAGCTTAAAGCGGATAATGATCTCGGACGAATATTTTCAAATAGAATAGCTGTTGTGTGCTCTGCAAACTCGAATGAAGGAATGAACTTTTTTTTATTCATCAGGGAGGTGATGGAGTATAACTATTGCACATTGGAATTACTTGTTCTGTGGAAGAATGAGACCAATATTTGGTGCAGTAGGACTACTCAAATAACTGTTAAAGGGATAAAGAGGTTAATTAATCGTAAGGCATGATGCAACTGCCTTTGTGAATGCAGGTACATAATGAGAACATAAAAGTAAAACAGTGCACACATTAAAAATTTTGCTCAGACTAGAAGTGTAAGAGAGGATAGTGCTGTGCCAGTGCTTTGATTCTGATTAGACGTCTGGGTTACACTTAGACGTTTCGGTGTTCGTATCGTGACCGGAGGCAGCGCGTGCACTCACGTAAACGCATACTAGGTTCTGTTACAGTGCCCCTTTGAATTCCTGGTATGCTTCACTGCATGGCAGACATGCTTCACCGCATGACACACTATATTGTGGCAAAGCAGAAACAAGGAAACCGATTATTACACTGAAAAACAATATTTTCTTTCTGTTCCGAATTTTGAATTGCACAGTATTCAAAACTACTATTCAAAAATTCAAATATTGGCACAGCCCTACATTTTATATAATAAACCTATGCTTCGTATTTATTTTAAAGAAAGTATGAAAGACTTCATTTGTGGGGGGAAAAGTATTGTGCAACCCTCCATAATCTCTACACTTGGCTGCAATTATGATTGGCTCCCATGCAGACTAATAGCATGTTGCAGCAAACCTGTCTTTTCATAAAGCTCATGATGCAGTGAGCAGGTAATGAGATATAAGGGCTGCACTTTTACTTCTTACAATGCGTCAAATGCCACTTGCTTGCACAGAAATAATATGCATTAAAAAATGCTAACGGTTAATTGAAAGCGCTGAAATTCATGTCTGATGGATGGAAACATAAATAAGAAAGGAAAAGGAAGTAGAAAGGAAGAAAAATAAAGTATGATGTCGTTCCTCAAATCTTCCTAAAAGTTAACTTAAAGAAAAGAAAGCACATAGCAAATTTATCGAGGTGTGTTTTCAGGCTCGAGATTGCATCTCTGCTTGCTCAGGACAACCTTCCAGCCTAAAAGTGGGCCTTCAATGTCCCCAGTTTTCAATCATGTCACGACAACACACCGTACATGTATTTTGGTATGTGCGACAGCTTTCTCCACTCCGAAGTTCTTGAGTAGTGGTGAATGCTGGTGGGAACACTGAGCATTCTTAGCACTTCCCGATCGCTTGGTGATGACATCCGACTGCAAAAAGTGCAGAGGCGCCAGAGATCTTGGCCTGGTCGGTCCTCAGCTTTTCCAATGTGGACAGGGCCCACTTCCACTTAATGCGTTCAGTGTCTTTTCTGCCTATGAACAAACTACAGTTTGTGCTGAACCCTTTTCTATGCGGTGCTCTCAAGCACATGCCTGAGCACACATGCACGGTCACCTAAGGAAGATGTTCACAATGTTCTGAACTGACTGTTGTAATGTGTGTCAGCTTGTCCTACTAAGAGCCCATAAGGAGCATAGCTGAGATCACATCACAGGTTCTCAAATATCATTGCCAACAGTCTGTATTATGTACACTGCATGAGAAAGGCCTTTCCTGTCGCTCTCCAATACATCATATCCTGACCGAAATGAGCCCAGTACTTGTTGCATGTGAATGATCGAAGTTAATCTCTCCATCTAGTTTTCCGTCTTCCAACGTCGTATTTGCTTAGAAATGCTTCACGAAATCATGAAACAGAGCTACAAGCAAGGGACATTTACAGCGAAGCTGTCTGTGGCTTGGGTTCTATGCATTTTTCATGTCCTTCAAGAGATCTGCGTGTGCAAAAATGGAGCTACCGAATTCGGTGCAAAATTGCTTCATTCGGTGCAAAAGTTTATATGTCTGAATCACTTGGATATGCATTTTCAGTAGATTTGTTATCAATAGGCACCGTTTTCAAAATCAGTAGACTCTTAGGTAGATAATAAGGGTTTCTTGAAGATTTGCCGCTGTGCGACCCGCGTCATCCATGTACGTGTATGCTCGCACCGCCCTTTCTTTGTCGTCTTTCCAAGCATTTGTGTGCCTAGTTTCCTTCCGCTCCCCCAGAGTGGCAGTCCTGTCGCACGTGTCTAGTTTGCTCTGGCTCCCCGAAGTGGCGGTAGTGTTCCATGCGAATGTATGCCACTGATCAAGACTGCCGATCAAAGTAAAAATGTGTGGGCTTGTGTCTTTCTTCGGAATGACTGCCCTCGCCGTTCTAGAGAAATAAAATTTGCTCATACCTTTAATCTAAATTCTGAGTCACCTCTATGTCGTGTGCTAAACTGCTTTGCTGTAACACGAGAACAAGGTGAGAGCAGGAGCCAACGTTTCGACAAGTGGACTTGTCTTCTTCAAGGCAACCTATATGTTGCTTTGAAGAAGACAAGTCCACTTGTCGAAACGTTGGCTCCTTGTTCTCGTGTTACTCATCGCCTTGAATCGCCATCTCCCGCATTCCCCTTGTTTTCCCTAAACTGCTTTGCTGGTAATACACCTTCACAGCAGTGGAATGGCGCATTATTTTTCTCAGTTATTCAGCTCTTGCAAGCAAGTTCAAGCTACACATTGATACACTTCTGCCTACTAGGGCATGGCCACCCTAACCTGCTGCACACATTAAAGACTGTGTGAAAGCAAATCGTTGTCAGGAATAATTGCCGGTTTTTCATAGAACATTGTATTTGATGGAGCCTTCTAGACTTAAACAGCAAAAAAAAAGAAAAAAAAATTAGATTCTAAAATTTCGATTGGCATTATAGACATGTACATTAGGAATTGGCATTTATTCAAAAGTTGTAGACATTTTACTGCGTGCCACAATACATAGTAATGTTTGTTAAAAATACCCACCTGAGGTTACCACTGTTCCCCCTGCTAAGCTTTTAAAGCGAATGCCTTTCTTTGGATGTTTTTCCCATTTTTGGTATTTGGGCACCAACCAGTAATGGATGCCGAGTGGTGCCGGCTAGGTTAAGTATTAAGCTGAAAGGTGGAAAAGTTGCAGCCTTCACGGGCCATCTAAAAAAATTATTCACATTTCTAGATACACTGGTATACTATACACTTGTAACAGCTGTATACCGCTAGACCTAGGCAAGCTTCTTGGTTGCAAAGAAGTGTGAAAAGGAAGTAAAGGCCATGCATTGGTTGATTAAAGGAAAAACTGTAGTGCTTAGTGTATAGAAAAAAATCTTGCCACTGCTCTAGAAACCAGAGGGAACAGCTAGTTAAATCCAAGTACCTAGCTTTCAAATCAATATTAAGATGAATTCGTGGATCTAGACAAGTCATGTAATGCATAGGGCTATAAGTGGTGGTGCAATTGTGTGGCAGATGCATCTTTTCTATGCTGATAGCGTTGAATCAAAGCTGTTCAGAATTGAGCTTGTCACATTTTATAGAGAAAAATGCTAGCAAAACCTTGTACCAGATGTACTTGGCCCAAGTCTTGTGCCTCTGGCTCTGTGAAGGTTGTCCGCTCCTCCCGCCCTCCTTCGTCGTACGAAGTGGATGGCCCTGCTTCGTGTTCAGGTGATGAGGGTGCCACGGTTGCGTCATGTGCAGTCAATGGCATGAAAAAGCCTACTGCCGGACAACGCTCTCCGAGTTGCCGGCAAGCTGGCCGAGCTCTATGCGGTCTGCAGCAGTCAGCTCCGGGCTGTTCGAGAAAGCACCACCAAAGGCTTGTTGCACAGCTGCCTGGTGCTTGCAGAAAGCGCCTTGGCTCCCTGCCGTGCAGCTGCATAGCCCAATGTCCGCCCATACCTCATACGTCCCAGTTCCAGAAGAGTTGGGAACGTGGTAGCAATTTTGTTCTACTTCTACAATTGATTTTGGAGGGAATTCCAGCATCTTTTGCAGTAGGTGCTCATAACCAATCCGGTGGAAAGGTTCCCGATTGTGTGCGTGGTGCAGCAGCCGTGTTTCAAAATATTTCTCCCAATTAGTTATAACAAATTCAATTAAGGCTACTGCATTGTAGGCTTTGGTTCTGTTTAGGATGATGTCTTTAAGGATACGGACAGAAGCCTCTGAATAGTTATTAGTGTTTTGTCCTCTTGTAAGCACACCAGCACGATACAGAAGCACCCACTCACATTGGCGGAAAAGAAACATGTTCACTCTCTGAACATAGGGCATATGAGGTATGGATTGAAGTCTGCAATGGCCGTCTCCAGCTCGTGCTCGTCCTTTGCATAGAGGATCTGAAACCGAAGTTCAAGCATGCCTTTCTTTATTAGCTTTTTGTTTTCAGCATTTCTCATGTGGTATTTCCATTTTTCTAGTAAATCAGAGCACTGCAGCCATTAAAAAGCATAACCTTTCCAGAAAAGACTTCCACATGCAAACAGTATCATGATTTTTTCAATTTCATTGCATGTGTCAGTGATAGCAATAACTTTGCCTTCATATTTTTTTTTCTTTTCTATCACTTTTATGGAGCATTCCATTTCTTCATGTTTTCTTTTCTGTTACTGTAAAACAATGGCTAAATTTCATGCTAATTTCACACTATGTACGAGCATAAGCCTTTTTGGAAAAGGCACAAGAATTTATTGCACTTTATTGGTTATAAATTATCAAGAACGACAATCAAGTGGTGCTAATTTCTTGGTCAATATGAGGTAATGATTTCACTTGAAAAATAAATTATTACAAGATCGTGAAAATTCCTTGTCCAATGCTTAGTGTATGTTTGTTCTGTGCCTATCAGCATAAGTCATATGGGCTCACTGCTTAGTCCCTCCAAGCATTCATTTTTTTTCTGCCTTTTAATGGGAACCACATTTCTAATAAATAGTACTTTTTTAGTGTGTTAGTGAGTACGTGTGTGTGACATTCTTTTCTGTGCTATGCGTTCAGATTCATGGTATCTGAAAAGTCGTGGCCAAAATTTTGTGGCTGCGCTTATTAATCTCACTTGAAAGCTGTTCAGTTTAATGTGCCCAGAGATGGTACTGCGGAGAAATGAAAATCATAATTTTTGCCACTTTCCTGCTCCAATTATTAATAAATTACTTGTTGTGGAGAGACAGGATTTCTGCATTCTTTTGGTATTTAATGTGTATAATGTATGCAGCAAGCAAGAAGAAAAAATTTTATAATAAAAAGGGTATGAACACACTAGACTGTTGTCGATCAACGAGTGACGCAAAAGGCCTTCGCTAGAATCTGGAGATTTGTTTTTGAAATTAACTTATTTCTCACCTCAGACAGAGCTCGCATGAATGAGGAAATTATGTAAATGTGAGATGTTACAGAGGACTACAAGCATGAAAAATTTGGATTCGCATGCTGGGCTGCACAAAGGACCTTGCCTGGGCTTCTTGGTTTACATACATTATGGCGAAACACTGCAGCCTGTCCCGTTTTTCACACGTCCCATCATCTGCACTGCTTCGCCATGATGCTGGGCTGCTTCTGTTTTGACATTAAACTATCACTCTACTTTATAATCGCAGTGAGAGAGTAAACAAGGTCATGCATGTCACCTGTGGGATGATGCACAAAATTAAGTCAGGTCACTTATTTCTGGAGTAAGACAAGGATGTAACCTAGTCTTCTTTTTTTTTCTTTTTTTTTCACAGGCAACTTGAATTGTGAGGTGCATGAACTGTGTGTTATTTTACAATTTCAGCTGCACACAACTCATCCTATTGCAATGAAGAAGCACCCCCTCACAAAATATTGTGGGGCATGCGGCCACAGGGCAAAATAGGCCTCCGCACCTTTTAGCGGCGCGCACCTGTTCTCGATACAAATTCTTGTGCATGTGCATCCTTCCATGACTGCGAACATGAATATTTGTTGTTTTTGCCATGTGCGCCGGCGATATCTCAGTTTGGGTGGGAGATGTTACTTATCGGTTTGTGTTCGGGCAAGTTGGGTGGGTTATAAGCGCTGTTCACGGGGTTCGCACTCTCACCAATGTGGCAGCACATATCCTGTGTGCTTAATGACGAGTGTGCAGGGGTTCTTCTTTCTTGCTTTCACTTTTTGTTGCTTAGCTTCGTTTTTTCTTGTTTTTGTCTGCATGTGTTTTTGCACACCTTTTAACATGTTAGAGAATTTGCAGCAGAAAATAATGACTAACCAAGTCAGGTTGTAGTTTGTGAATGCACTGTACATACACGTTCTTTAATATTACTGCATATCCGCTTGACCCTGTCAAACGACTTCATGTTCCATTGGTCCATGGTGCATTTCTGTGCATTATTCCTTTACCTAATGTTACACTGCATAGCACTTTACAACGTACAAAGTACTATACACATTGTAAAGTTTGTAAAGTGCACATCACTTGAAGCAGGAATCCACATTGCATAGGGCAGCTGTTAGATAAAAGTTCTGCCCCTAAAGTTTTGTTAATGTGAACAGTTCTCACAAGTGCCTATAGAGACTTCGTTGTTTGCTGTAGCTGTTTAATGCTTAAAGTGTCGTATTTAATAAACCATGTTTAATGAGCAAACTAAGGCCTCCTGAAATCCAAGCATTATGAGCCAACATTCACCTAACAGTCTAAGATCAAATTAGAGCACAAAAAATATTTAAGCTGACAAAAACTAGACTTCATAAATACATGACTTCAGTAGTTCATGGTTTCACGCCAGAGGTTTTAATGACACTACATCAAGTCTTTAATATCTTAAGTTTCTTACTGCTTAACAGTTAGTATTTAAAGAGACACTAAAGGCAAATACTAAGTCGATGTGGACTCTTTAAATACCTTTCCAGAAACCTGAAAACGCTTGTCTCATGCAAAGAAAAGACTTAGTTTACGAGAAAATTGGATCTGAAGGGTCCAAATACCTTTATTGCAATTCAAATCACCCGCCACGCCAACCGAGGAGTGGTGACGTTGCATACGCCATTTTCTGCCGTTGGTGAGTGTAACGGCGCCCGACAGGTGGCGGTACGGTGCGCGCTGCAGCTGATTTTGGTAAAGTGGCGTAGACCGTTCGGGCATTCCGCGACGTCGCATGGAAGTGGAATTCTCTGCTACTTGCAGTTAGTGCGAGGTTCGCGAGCCAGAAAACAAGCGCAACACTACACGATAACAGAAAAATTGAAACGCAAAAGTGCGGGCGGTGCAGAGTCGAGCGAACACGAAACCTTTTCACCGCCCGCGTGTTTGTCAAAGGTGTAATGTCAGTTAGTTCTTTTTTGTAAAAGTGTAATAGAACTGGTGAAGTAGTATTTTCTTTCTTCTTTTAATACAGTACAATGATGTTTTTATAACGAGTGGAGAATTTAAATGAGGAGTGCCTTCGTCATCGGGCGAGTACTTGAATGTCCCGGGGGAGTCGCTAATCGTGTCCTGCATTTACCTTACTTTCTCTATTACTAAGGCTCTGCTCGCGATAATATTGACGCTTTAGAGATACTCGTGCACTAATACATCACTTTAGCTTGACTTAGTATTTGCCTTTAGTGTCCCTTTAAGTTTACGCATTAAAGGTATTAATTATCTGAAACTTTGCTCTACCTTCTGGAAGGCTGCCATCAGCTGACGTCTTTCCTCTTTCCCTATGTTATGTGCTGACTTGAGCCAGCGCCACTCTGCTTGTAACACGTGAAAATGGCACAGCAGCTGCCTGGCAGAGGGCCACACGTCACGCAGGGCATCCTTTTCTGCTCTGGCGTTGTCCGACATGAACGCACCAGGTGCCTGTGCATGACAAAAATAGCACGTGTTAGTATGTATTTTTTGTTTTATATTATGGCCTGTTATGCAGCGACAACTCATTGGTCACTTTTCAGCGCAAGTCATAATGAGTACTAATTTGTAAAAAGCATGCATGCACTCGAGTGGTTATTTTTCATTCTTTAGCATGTTCTGTAGCCACAGAATCGTTGCCTTAGGTAAATTGAATGTTGCACAACAAGTGAAGAGCTTCGATAGATACTTCTTTCGGATGGAGATTTGCTAACCCCATGAAGAGAGAATGTCATCATCATCAGCCTATATGTATGTCCACTGCAGGACGAAGGCCTCTCCCTGCGATCTCCAATTACCCCTGTCTTGTGCTAGCTGACTCCTACTTGTACTCGCAAATTTCCTAACTTCATCACCCCACCTAGTGTTCTGCCGTCCTCTACTGCGCTTCAGTTCTCTTGTTATCCATTCTGTAACTCTAATGGTCCATCGGTTATCCATCCTATGCATTATATGGCCTGCCCAGCTCCATTTTTTCCTCTTCATGTTAACTAGAATATCGGCTATCCCAGTTCGCTCTCTGATCCACACTGCTCTTTTCCCGTCTCTTAACATTAGGCCTAAGAATTTTTGTTCCATCGCTCTTTGTGTGGTCCTTAACTTGTTCTCGAGCTTCTTTGTTAACCTCCAAGATTCTGCCCCATATGTTAGCACCGGTAGAATGCAATGATTGTACACTTTTCTTTTCAACGACAGTGGTAAGCTCCCAGTCAGGATTTGGTAACGCCTGCCGTATGCACTCCACCCCAATTTTATTCTTCTGTAAATTTCTTTCTCGTGATCAGGGTCCCCTGTGAGTAATTGACCTAGATAAACGTACTCCTTTACAGACTCTAGAGGCTGACTGGCGATCCTGAATTCTTGTTCCCTTGCCAGGCTATTGAACATTATCTTTGTCTTCTGTATATTCATCTTCAACCCAATTCTTACACTTTCTCGGTTAAGGTCCTCAATCATTTGCTGTAATTCGTCTCCATTGTTGCTGAATAGGACAATGTCATCTGCAAACTGAAGGTTGCTGAGATAATAGCCGTTGTAACTCCTAAGCCTTCCCAGTCTAAGAGATTGAATAATTCTTCTAAGCATGCAGTGAATAGCATTGAAGAGATTGTCTCCTTGCATGACCCTTTTCTTGATAGGTATCTTTCTGCTTTTCTTGTGGAAAACCAAGGTTGCTGTGCAATCCTTGTAGATTGCATAGCAATATTCATGCAACAATTTGTACTCATATGTGTCTTGTGCTACAATTATTCTAATTTTTTTTAAATAGCTGCACAGTAGGATGCAGAATTGACATATTCTAAATTATTTTCAAAAATATGCTTTGCATTACTAAGAGCCGCAAGAAGTTCGACTGCAGTTGTCACCCAGACCAAATGGCAGTAGTTTAGATACGAAGCAAGCAGGACATATAAGTTCAACACGTTTACTGACTTCGGAATGAAGTAGCGGTTTCCATTCAGAATTCCCGTTATCGTACCTAACTTTTGTAACATCACATTGACATGCTCATCCCATTGCAGTGATTCTGAAAAATGCACACCAAGTACCCTAGTAGAGCTAACTAGCTCTATCTCTGAGCATCGAAAAACAAGGATACCTTTTACGGAAACCTGCTGACTTATAGAATGAAAAATCACAATCTTAGTTTTTTTGTATACAGGGTGTTTCAGCGAACACTTTCAAAATTTATTTAAGGTTGCCTGTAGCAGATAGCCCAATTCTAGTCAATGAGCTGGTCTACTCGAAGAGGCGGATTGCACAAAAATTGAAATGCATAATCGACTAATTACCAAAAATTCACTAATTAAGTTTTTAACTAATTACCTGATGGCCCATATTGCAATTGACAAATTGTAGCAGTGGAGTTCGCAAGGCAGATCCACTTGGAACGAATTCCCGGGATGACACCAGTTTCGAGATATTAATTCCTGAACTTTGGGGAAAAATGCATTGGCGTTCCAGTTAATTTTGTGCTTCACTGCAAAAAGCGACGTTTTGTTAAGAACCTGCTGTTCGGTGTAGTCTTATGTGTTTCTATTGAAGAGCAATGCTGAAGCAGCTGTCACCTTGCTCTATTCAAAGCTACCTTATTGGTAGGGCTCCGTGTGTTCGGATAAATCAAAAAAAATCCGGTAAACACTAGCCAGTAAAATTTTTGACAATTCGGATTTATCCGATAAACTCCGATTTTAACGGCCAATATGACCCTATTTCGTTCTATATCAAAAGGGCATGTTCTAAGCAGTCATTGTTACATCGACCGGTTTGGCCGATATAAACTTTACCTCACGTCAACAGTATCTCGTAGACCACACGCATCGCACATTTAACAAAGGGCTTCTCGCGCACGGAGCGAGAGACGTATGACCACTCAACGACTGTCGCAGACCTTCATGGATACTACGCTGCTGTCGCTGAAAAGTGGAGCCAGACAGTTGAGAGGAACCTTTTCGATGCACTCCAGTACACCAGTCAATCGTTTTGGTATAGTGTTCAAATCGTGAATCTAAATGTGAAGCATGAGTTACCCCGAGCGTTCTAAACATATGCGCCGAATTTTAAGTTAGTGTTTCTTGAAACTGGCGACATGAGCCAACTCATGAGTGATTTTGCGAACTATCAGAGCTAATTAATCAGTAACATTGTTGAACCCCTGTCGCTCTGGAGACTTCACACTGTCCAGTGGCCAGTGCTTTCTCGCTGCGCGCTGAGTCTTCTAGCGCAAACGTTGAAAGGGCATTTTCAAAGCTGAGAATAATCAATCGAAAGGAGCGTGCTTCCATCCGTGACAGCAACCTCGTAAAGTATGATTGCGTCTACAACAAGCTTTA
Source organism: Dermacentor silvarum (assembly GCF_013339745.2). Taxonomy (NCBI): domain Eukaryota; kingdom Metazoa; phylum Arthropoda; class Arachnida; order Ixodida; family Ixodidae; genus Dermacentor; species Dermacentor silvarum. The sequence goes on from NW_023605475.1 coordinate 24,557, forward strand.
AGATTGTATAATATGCACAAACGTAGGTGTTTTGTATTCAAGTATTTGTGCTTCTGTGTATATGGGCATTCAAACCTTCCAGACAACTAAAATATGCTTCGTGTGTTCTGATGATGATGTGTTCAGATATCATTTCATCTAAGATTTTGGAGTATTGAGAATAATGCAAAATTTAACTCCGAATTTCGGAAAATGGGGGATTCACGAGAAATAAACTCCGACAAACTCCGAATTTCTGCCAGAAAATAAACTCCGAAAAACACCCTCCGAATTTCAAGAAAAATAAACTCCGAAAACACGGAGCCCTACTTATTGGTTATTTATACAGCTGCCTGCCGAGTGATGACTGCCAGGTCTTGAGAGCAGTGCGTAGAATTTTCTAAGACTGAGATTTCAGTTTCACAGTTGCCTTGGATCATGCTTCGATATTGTTAGACATAGCATGCTGTGAATAAAATACAATGAGTTTTACCTCGTTGTTTCCAAAGCATTTTGGATACTTCTGCTTGAGAAGTTCGAAGGCAAGCCTATAGGCTTCTCTACTCTGGCCACGGTGAATAAGCACAGCTACAGGAACTGCGCCTGCTTTGGTTGCTGTCAGCAGTATTGTAGCAGTGTTGCCATCTACATCGCACGATGATGTGGAATCTACAAAAATGATGTTCTGCGCAGATTCCAGGGTCTGGGCACGACGCATGATGGGTGTTGTGACCAGTGCTGCCCAGCCACCATCTGATGTTTCGCAAGCGCTGACATCTGCTCCTGCATATTTGCCACAAAAGGTACAAAATTAATGGCAGCTAAGTTGCTGTGATACAAGCATAACATTCGAGTTAAGGTGCTAATTTTCTTTTCTTTTTTTGTAGGAAACTGTTGAAAGGATTTCTGTTACTTATTCGTTTTGTTAAATACTTGTCAAATTTTTTTTCAGCCTCAATTCTTCCAGTTATGAAGAAATAATTCACATGGTCTCTTATGTTATCCCTAAGACGACTTGAAGGCGAAAGCCCAAGTGCCAATGCATTAAAGATGGACACATGAGGAACACATCCCCCTCAATTCGCTTAGGCATCCCACTTAATTCGCTTAGTCACCCTTTTAATTTTATTAGTCTAATGCGCAAATCATCCTGTTTGTTCGCTTAGTCATCCTCTTAATTCAATTAGTCTAAGTCACTACGCCTAATTTGCTTACTCATCCTCTGAATTCAATTAGTCTAACTTGCTTAGTCATCCGTTTAGTAATTCGCTTAATCATGCACTTAATTCGCTTTGTCATCCATCTTAACTCTCTTTATTATCCATCTTGTTTGCTTACAGGGTACGAGTACAAGCCATTGGTGATGATAGTGTTTGTACCTTTCGTATTGATGCATTTTCACTTGAGGGACATTGAAGGTCGACTGAATGGTGAGATGCATAAGGCCTTAAAGGGAAGCTGAAGACGTTTTAGAATTGAAAGATTTACGGGGGTTTGGAAGGCTGACACAGTATAATTTAACTCCTGCAGTTATTTTCTCGATTATGTGCGTAGCAGTGCCACAATCGCGGTTTAAAATTTCGTTGAAGCTCCGCCTCCTTCATGCACCGAGCATAGCGTGAGTATGATGTCAATACAGGGGTAACGTGAACGCACTATCCAAATCACGCTCCTCGCCGATGCCTAAGGTGACATCACGATCGTCTTTGCCACCAGAGCCCGTTAAACGACCCGCGGCATCTCCCGCAGACGCTGCGCCTTGTTTTTGCTAAATTAAAGCAACTAGCAGTGACGTCTGGCCTGTTAATCTATTTTCTTATTCAGAGGATGAAAAACTATAATAATTCGTTGAAAGCTCACTTTTTGTGAGAAGTGTTTCAGCTGCCCTTTAATAAAGTGCTGGTATCTATGATATGCTGGCTAGATGTACATAAACAGAATCCATGAGCAGTGTTTTACAGCAATATTTAGGTGCACCATATTAATGCAAAAGCATTATGTGCCCCATTACGTGAAAATCCGTCGGCATGACCGAAAGATGGTGCCAAAAATGGCCAACGCTGCAAAGAGTAAGAACGTGCAGAAAATGCTCGGATTGATATCACATTTGTCAGGAAGGTTCCTGTAAACAAAGCAAATTTAATGGTCATGAAAAGAAAATTTCGTAAATTTCAGTCTCGGTGGGAATCGCACCCACCGAGGGTCCCCGACTCCACGGTTCTGGCTGACTAAAGGTTTGCCTAATTCGTGCGTGATTGCACATGTCATGTCGCAGCCATTTGGCTGACTAAAGGAATGCTTCCCAGACACCACAGTGGCTCTACGGTTCTGGCTGACTAAAGGTGTGCCTAGTGCGTGCATGCGTGATTAAATGCATCACACCGTAGCCTTACGGGCGACTGAAGAAGAATGGGACCCGAGGGGCTCGATTTTATTAGTCATAACCACAGAAAACCAACAGACAGCGAAGCCAAGGAAAGCATCAGGGAAATTAAGTGTAGTTGAAATTGGAATGTAGAAAATACTGAAGAAAAGGGAAATGCAAGTGGACGAAAAGATAACTTGTCGCCGGCGGGAGCCGAACCCGCAACCTCCGCATTACGCGTGCGTTGCACTGCCAATTGTGCTACAGCGACGGCCATCAATTTGTCCACTAACTGGGTATTTATGTTTACTATATCTAGCCCTAGGAGTGTTTATCAAAGAGACTATAATGCTTTTGCATTCCCACACGTAAGCAGTCTTAAGCATCTCTGCTGAAATTTTATCTCTTATTGCATTAGGAACGGTTCATTATTTTTGATTACTCTTATTTTATATTTACGCAGAATTAAGCAAAATGCTGAGCACTCATTTGCCTTTTGTCGTATGGCATCAATATTAGCACAAGAGAAAATCTAAGAAATCATTTTCTTTAAGAAGCTTACCCCTAGCTGTGTATTCGTCCACTTTCTCCAGCAGCTTTGCCACAGGATTCCCTGCTGGTCCATATTTGGCCTTTCTCCACTCTTGATGCCAGGAGTAAACACTCTTCCTGTTAGGGTTTATGCTTCCATTAGCAAGAAGAAATGGGCCATCAGGCTTGACGGACAGAAGCCGTTCATGATGCTGAATTGCCTCTGCTGGAGTCATGCCCTCCTCAAAGTACCCAGAAAAGGCACTTCTTGTTTCAGGGTTTGGCCGTAGCAAACGGAGGGCATCGGCGGACTCTGTGCTGTGGTTGTGTTTTTCATTCAACTTGACCACAGCAGGCAGCGGTACTGCCTTGCTCAAGAATTCATCACTTTTTTGTGTCTTTGTTAACTTTTTTAATTTTAATGTCCACCCTTGCCTGGCAGTCAGTATTGCGGCCTGCTGCAGTCTTGTTGCGCTTGCTATGCTGGCAATACCAGACCTTGTGGTAGACCATCCTGCAGGTGAAATGTAACCACACACGTCAATGGTAAGTACAGATGTACTGGAAATATGAAAATGCTGTCCAGCAGAAACCTGGTGCATGATGAAATTTTAGAGAACATAAAATTTGTCACATTTAACCTGCCTAGCGTAAGCTTAGTTCTGGAAATGGATTCATGGGTATTTGAAAAATTTCCAAGATTGCGAAATCGCGGCAACAAGGTATATAGCTTAGTGCAGTTTGCCATATGGTTTAGCTGGTGCTTGACTGTATAATCTGTTGCTTTCGATTACAAAGGCACTAAACAACTTGGTTCCAAAATAAAACATTCTCGACGTGTATAAAAAGCTGTCGTGAACAGGAGAGCCACAATTTTTCGCTCATTCAACTAGGGAACCTACAATCTAGTAATAGATTCCTCACTTCCTTCAGCGACTTTTGAATCCCATACTTCTCATTCTTACTGAGACACTAGAAAGCCTGTGCTTGGGGAAGAGTAGTGTCCTTGTGGCATGGTCGCTTCACATCAGTGATTGTGCTCTACCTCTGGTGTTACTATATTCACATTGAAAAATCTAGCGACAAAACAATCCTTGGATTGCACTTTACAGCCACCAACTGATAACACAAATTCCCTTCTCGCCCTGGTGCAGGGCCCTGAGGAGTTTATAGTCTTAGGAGTTTTATAGTCACATAAAATTAACCTGGTATTGTGCTGATGTTCATGTGCAGTGTTTATTGCAAATTGAACATGACTCCTTGCTCATGTAGAGATACATTGATTTAGTGTTCACTCGAGAGGGGACTGCAGTTGATAATTACCTACAGTGTGGTCATGCGTTGCAGTACGTATATGATGTCTTATCTATCGGCCATTGGTTTCACATAAGATCGTGTTGTATATGTACACAATATATGTACTGTACATATATTAAAAAATTGAAGCAAAATGCAAAGGTGTCACAGTTACTTGATCATGCTGTGTAAAAATCAGCACAGAGGTAGAAAAGTAAGTGCAACATATATGGATTTTGCCGTACATTTTAAATATGTATATCATAAAGTAGTGCTAATTACAGAACTGGATGGAAATAGAATTTTAATTTCAATGTATCATGCACCCTGATGTCATGAGTTAAATGTTTTTAGTTTATTTTTTGCAAAGGGGCTAACTTATAAGTGTAATGTTTTAAGTAACTTGTGTCTGACACTGTAAGCATTGCAGATGCAGATGTAATACTTTTGTCTCTTCATCAATCATTTAACTCGGAATATTATCATGCATGTACACAACCCTTAGTATCTCACGAGAATTAAAAAAATGGCCTGTTTACTGCACAGTACATACCACATTGTTCTGCATTCAGTGCATGAACAGTAAGCTATCGAAGTAAAAAGTGGCGGAAATAAAGTAAATTTTTATGCATTTTTTTCCAAGTGTATCACGTACTATTTTGTGATCTAATTGGTAGGCATGTGTGAATAGTGGATTTTGAGTTCGATTGGAATTAGAAGCAAATAATGATTTGGGACGAATATCTTCGAATCGAATATCGCATAGCTGTTGTGCAGAGAAATTGCTTCAAACTCGAATGAATTAATGGATGATTTAACTTTTTTTTATTTGTCAGACAGAAACTGGGTTACGAAGTGTAATTACTGCATATTGTAATTACTTGTTCTGTGGAAGAATGAGAAGAAGATTTCTTTCAGTAAAACTCATTAAATAAATGTCAACGGTATAAATACATTAATTAATAGCAAGACATGATGCAACTGCTTTCGTGCATGCAGGATATCAATGAGAACACAAAATTAAAAAGTGAACTATTGCAATGACAAGTTTAAACAGAATACAGTGCCGTGCTAGTGCTTTTATTCCGATTAGGCGTCTCGGTTACACTTATACGCCTTGGTGTTTGTATTGTGACCGGAGGCAGCGCGTGCACTCACGTAAACGCATACTAGGTTCCGTTACAGTGACCCTTTGCAGTCCTGGTGTGCTTCACTGCACGGCAGATACGCTACACCGCATGACATACCTTTATTGCGGCGAAGCTGAATCAAGGGATCCGATAATTACACTTGGAAAAATGGAATAATAGTTTTTTTTCTTTTTTTTCGAAGCGAATATCTAATAGCATAATATTCATAAGTACTGTATTCGCATAGCCCTACTATTGCGCATTTTCAACAACCCTTACTATCTCATGATAATGAAAGTTTGTCCTGCGTACTGCACAGTAATACATAACACATTTTCCTGCATTCAGTGCATAAACAATAAGCCAGCCAGTAAAAATTTACGTATATAGAGAGTGTAAAAGTATGCATTTTTACCAAATGTATTTTCTTTTTTTTTATCTAATAGACCATGTGCAAAATTCCGTAAGCAGGCTTTCCCACATATCTAACTTACTCTAACCAAGGTGGCCGTGTTCCAGCTAGTGGCACTGTTAACTCTGAGACACGCGTTTTCACATTTAATGCCGAAAGTATCATGTATGCTACGCTGAGTTCGATGCCTCAAAATGCTGATTGAAGAGCGGGAAACCTACAAAGCCCATAGTTTTGTTTTTATTATGCTGGAGTGAACTTTGAGCTGTGAATAGTGCAACAAATCATTTGCTAAATAATTAATTAGTACAGTGATTAAGCTGCAACTGAAAAAAAAACTTTTTTTCCCCCTTATAATGTTCTCTCCATGGGCCGAAATAAATCCAACAATTTCTTCCAATTTCCCTTCATGTGGAACTGTGTTTGGGCATTACACGGTTAAGATGCTGCGGCAGGAATGATGTCGGCAGTCTGCATGCTGACACCTTAAATCGCGAATCTAACCCGACAACCACCATCGTGGTTGGGACGGAGAGCGCACTTGCGGAACTTCGCCTATAGGTTCACTTCAAAATGTTTTGAAGGCTATCATATAAGTTTTATTTGCATGCAACATTGTTTTGTCCAACTGATATAATGGTACTCACCTTGTGCAGTTCGTTTTGTTGGATTTCACAATCCATGACGTGTTGGTCGCCGCTTTGTACTGCTGCATCCATTCTTCAGCAGATGCTGGATCTGCGATGTTTATTCGCAGGACTCTCACATCGGATGTCGACGCTGCAGTGTCTTCTGCGTACTCCGTGTTGCCGAAGTTGTGCGAGGAAGCTGATCCAGACACAGAAATGTTATCTGTGCAGTCCATGTCGCACGCGATTTCTTCAGCCGCAACCTCTAACTGGTCGCCGGATAGTTTGCACGACATTGTGCACACGCACCTTCCCTGTACCACTCTTGAATAAATGTTCACTGAGAACTCCAAGATCGATGCTTCAGGGTCCTGTGATTGCAGCTTAGCGCATTCGCTGGAACAACTCGGTCGCTGGAACTCGGCAGTCGGGAACTGACACGACACGTGGATAAAGTGCGCCAAAATCCAAAAGCGCGCGTACTTATTCCCGCGCTAGCGTGTGACGTAAGTGTCACTTGTTGAACTAAATTGTAACCAAACATAATAAATAAGCGGTGGAAACACTAGGCTCAGAAAGCGCATCGCTTGTCGTGCACTTTTTTTGGTTGTTTTTGTCGTGGCAGTATTATTTTATTGAAAAAAACCGCAGTGGTTTCGTTTTCACAGTTGTCTGCTCGCGGCTATTTTAATGTTTCGGTTACGTTTTCGACGCACTTTGCGGTTGGGGGTGGGTAACTTGTTGACAGTATCACGAAGTTGATGTGCCACGTTGTTGATAGAGCCAAGTCGGGTGCGTCTGCATCCGACTTGTGCTCCCCGCGCACTTTTTCACCGGTTTACCCTTCCATGTGCTGAGGAAGTTTCGTGGCTTACACGCGGGTGACAGCCATGGGCTGACACTCGGGACACTCGGGTTACTAAGAAAACCGGCTCAATTTCGCTAACCGGTGGTGAAATTTTGTACCACACACCAGTGCGCCCCGTACGCTGGATTTGATAGCTGTGATCACACGCTATCGGCACCATAGAAAAAAAAAAAGAAAAAAACAAGCTCACCGCAACGCGATAAGGAGCAATGGTTTTGGAAGGATTAAGTCGTGATCTCAGCATGTCTGCGACGACGCAAATTTGCTTTTGAAGAAAGCGCGGAATACAGGAGGGGAAAAAAATGAAGCGGCAGTGAGCGCGCGAGAACGTTTCGGTTTCGGTTTCTGCACGAAAATGCCACTTGCCCTCTTTGTGTGTATATATATATATATATATTTCAACGAAACGCAACTAATGGCCAGCTTTCGCCAGCAGAGGTGTACACCAATGCTCTTGGATAAATTTTTGCTATTCTAAAACTTAGCTAAAAAACGCCAGGAAGCGGTTCAGTTTTTTTTTAGTTTTTCCCCATTTAGTGTGTATGTTGCGGTTGTTACGGCGTTGAGATGTTTAGCATACTTGATATGATCGTTATGACGCTTAAGTGCAAGTGATAAGCAAGGCTTTCCCAATAGCTTGGTAGAACACACGTTTTACGCCTTTTGATAGGGTTTTCAGTTGCCATTAGTTTTAATTCCTGTCACCAGGGGCCTCTAATGCGTTTCAAACATGGCGTCTATGAGTAGCAGACTGCTTGCATGGAAAAAGAAAAATTACTGCTTGGCTCGCATGGAAATTCACCGTGGTTTTTATTCCAGGAAAGGTAAATGAAGTTTTTTGCGTGATGCGTTATGTTTTTGTTGGTATGCATCACATTTGTTGACTACGCGGCGGAGTCATGCGTCTCTGCTCACGAACTCCCCTGTATCAGATTTAAATCACAGGGTGATTCTTGTAACTTCCTTGATCGCCCTCTATTTCTTTTCCTTTTTCTTGTTGTCGGTACGTAATACGGTGTTGAGAGCAGTGTCGCAAGATAAACACGATGGAAGAGGTTACGTGTTATTCCTTAGCGCAGGGAGGAAATCGTCAGTCTTCTCCTCGCCTACTCTTGATGAAACGCAAAATCAAGATGGGAAGACAGACAAGTTGAAATCATTAGAAAAAAAGAAAAAAAAAAGAAATTCCACTAGGAAGTAAGGAATGGCGGCGTTGGGAACTTGCTATATAGGGTGTGTGCAGATAAGGACAGGCATTGGAGGATCCCGACTGTTTGTTTTCAGCGAGAATTTCTTTATTAGGTGGGCAAATGCCTCCGTAGAAAAGCATCATTCAACCTTTGTCTTGCGAGACGCAGCGCGAATACTGAGAAAAAAAGAATTGTAACTCACTAAAAGGGGAGAACAGCATTTTTGCTACTTTCAGATTTTGCAAATCACTCCAGTACTAAAACTTTGGATACTGCCAGACATACTTTTGGTAATTATAAACTTTTAGAACTACTGGCCCAAGGAAACTGGACTTATGCCGCCCACAGTGTGTGTGTGTGTGTGTTAGTAGTAGTAGTAGTAACTGGATTTTTCAATGGGCCAAGCGTATTTAGAAAAATTAGAAGCGCAACTTCACCGTTACCTTAGGCCTTAGGTTTATTTACCCAACAGTTCCGGTCGGTGGACCTACCTTCTAAGGTCGGTCCACCAACCGGAACTGTTATATATTTTAAGTTGCCAAACTTTTCTTTTCCAGCAAGCCACTCTCACTGACCGAGATCAGTGGCCTTATGGTGCCATTTTGATAAGGCGACGAAGGTGAAATTTTCTTGACAAGTTTTCAAAAAAGTCTATTACAAATTAATGCAACAAATGTGCAGCTACATTGCGCATTTATTTCGTAATAGAATCCCGAAGACACTTGGCCAATTTTAAGGGCATTAAAAAAATGTTCGTCGAGATTAAAATTTTACAGAATGCCCTCGCAGGAGTCATAAAATTAGCACTGCAAAAACATATTGCATTATTTTATTTCTAGAGGAAAAATTTTGCCTATTTTTAGAACCCTGTATGGTGATCCATATGATGCGTGTATTTGTAATAACATCGAAATTACATGCACATTGCATTCCGAGTGCGCCGTTTTTCTATTAGTAAAAAGTAACGACTCAGATTGTGTTGTTTTTGCCTCTTCTGGGTCACAAAATGACTTGAGCTTTTCAGGGCTCGTACATCTGTATTTTACCTACAGTGCGTTAAGGTAGTAAGCACGCGAAAGCGCACACTGAGCTGTTTAGTACCCCTGTCACATGGGCACCTGCAAACTCCTTCGAACTCAGTCATCTTTATCTTGAGGGAGATGCATTAGGTATCACACGTTAGCCCTTCCGATAGGGGAGTTTAAAGGAGTTCAATAAAGCTTTTGGTCAGTCTCCCTCGTCGGCTGAAGGGAGTACTCTCGTGTGCATACCTGTTGTAAAACTGAGAATTTAATGATTGTTTGCATTAAATATAATTTTGCATGTGTTTAGAATGTTTCTATTGAATGAAATAAATGTTCAAGCACAATTCAGCAACAGTTATGCTTGCTGCTACACAGTACTCTCTACCTAGGCCGCTTGACGCCATGTTTTTCTCACCTTTCAGGGCGTTAGCATGAACCCAACAGAATCAGGTCGAGTCAGCTTGTTGGGCCTCGGGGTAGCGTTTAGGCTGGTGATCCATAAGCCAAAGGGATGAGTATGTCCGGGAGTAAGAGCGAGAAAAAAAAGGGTTTATTCTACATATTTACAGTGGCTCCAAATATGGAAGCCCACTCCATGGGGGAGCACTTTGAAATTCTCAGCTCACTACTTGTCTGAGCACATATCAGAACACATCAGGACGCACCCACTGAACCAAACGTGTCCACTTATAAAGCAGTCATCTTCCCTAGTTGACCAGACTAGGAAATCTGATGACCTTGGTGCGGCCAATCAGAGGGGTTGTATTGTCCACAGAACTCCGTAATGTTGCGCCCTTGCAGTTGCCGCGACTGCGTGGCCATCTGGGAAACCAAGATCGTCACCGTTCCCATGGTAGTAATTCCACGAAGTTGGCCTCTCACATCAATTTGTGGCATCTCTGTGATGGTCAGCTTGTTATGCTCGGTGTCAGGCACTGTCGCCATCTGGACGGAGCAGATGAAAGGGGCTGCCTCGGGGGCAATACCGATGCGCACTAACGATTTGGGGCGCTTGTTTGCCCGTCACCGTCGGGCACCGTCGCCGTCTGGGCGACGCTGATGAAAGGGGCAGCCTCGATAGAAACAACCAAAGAATGCGCCCTGCCGATTCGGGACGCAACAGACTGCTCCGCCGCCAGAAGATTCGACCTGAGGGTGAGCAGCTGTCAGGTTGCCCGAAGCGTCGGTGGTCAGTCGCGACCTCGGAGTTTGTTCTTGAAATGGCCGATGGCACACTCGAGCTTGAAGTCTCAGCATTAACTTCGTTGTGGCCTTCTCCCTGGGAACACACAAGCACACACACAACCACAGGGCACAGGAAAGCGCCGTGCTCGCACTGAGAGTCATCGGGTCTAGCGAACAAATCAACGCACCTGCCTTATATAATAAAAGCACGAACGCAGCCATCAAATCACTAAACCTTCGCTGAAGTCCACAATTTTGAAAGTAGATCAGGATTTCACAACCTTCTCTCAGCACCGATGTGGAAGAGTCATTCCCAGCGACAAAGCACCACATGGTGTGCAAGCGCCCGAAATCCGTTTAAATCCACCAGGCTTTGCTTGACCCAATAATTTGGACCCAAAATTTTGTGCCGCCAAAGCAAGCTCTCATGTTGCTCCGAGTTCAACTAAGCGAGACTGTCGCACTGCACGAGACCAAAGATACACAATGCCCTAAATAAATGATTGAATAATTCAAATATCATATGCAGCACAAACACCATGAACATTCTGTTCACACTCCACATCCGTTATTAATGCACGTACTAGTGCCAATGAGACCCTTGTGGGCTTCACAGATGTACTATCAGAGTTGCTCTTACTCATATGAGGTGTGTTCAAGAAGAAACCAAACTTTTGAAATAAGGCGCCAACCGGCAACAACAAACACAGACAACAAACTGCCATTTGCCGTGTTTCGCTCTGACCGTTAGTTGGCGAGCTACAGCCGCTGAAGTGAGCATATGAAGAAGCTGTTCGGATTGGTGCCAAAGTGACAATGAAGGAATGGGAAGAACAGCGTGTGTGTGTGAATTTCTGCTACAAACTTAGGAAAATTTTCACAGGGACATTTCAATTGCTTAGTCAAGCATACGGGGAGGACTGTATGAGTCGCACGCAGTGCTATGATTGGTTCAAGCGTTTTAAAAATGGAAGTATGTCGGTCGGTGACGATCACAAGCCTGGACGAACTTCCACATTCACAGATGATGACCACGTCAAGAGAGTTCGAACTGTGAATCGTGGAAATCGTCGTTTGGCTGTTAGAGATGTCGCTGACGAAGTGGGTATCAGCGTAGGATCATGTCATGAAATTTTGAGTGACAAACTTGGGATGCGTCGTGTCAGTGCAAAATTCGTGCCACGTTTGTTGACTGACGAACAGAAGCAGACCAGTGTTGAAATCAGCCAGGAACTGCTCGCCGCTGTCAATGACAATGAAAACTTTCTTAAGAACATCATAAGAGGTGATGACACATGGTTTTATGGCTATGATGTTGAAACGAAAGTGCAGTCATCGCAGTAGGTGGCCAAAGGTTCACCTCGTCTAAAAAAAAAGCACGCATGAGTCGGTCAAAAATGGGTGATGTTGGTTGTGCTTTTTACCGCAAAGGCATTGTCCATCAGGAATTTGTGCCACATGGTCAGACAGTAAACAAAGAAGTTTACCAGGGAATCCTAGCACGTTTGAGAGATTCTGTGCGCAGTAAGAGGCCTGAAATGTGGGAAAATCAGGCTTGGATGTTGCATCATGACAATGCCCCGGGTCACGCGTCGCTCCTTGTCCGCAGCTACTTAGCGAAACACCACACTCCTGTTGTGCCCCACCCGCCATATTCTCCGGACCTTACCCCAGCAGACTTTTTTCTATTCCCCAAGCTGAAAACCACCTTGAAAGGACAATGTGAGAAGAGACCTGCGCGCCATTCCAGAAAGTGCGTTCCAGGAGGCTTTCCAAAAATGAAAGAGAAGATGGGAAGAGTGCATTGCCAGTAGTGGGGACTACTTCGAAGGGGACAGCACTTAATATGTTGTACCATAAGCAGTAAAGGTGTTACAGCAAAATTCGGTTTCTTTTTGAATACACCTCGTACATGCGAGTTACGCAAAAACATTTTCTTTCTCTTGTCCAAAAGGACACACATTAAATTTAAAAAAAATATCTTGCATAAATTATGCGCTTATTCCTAAAGACTTCCACGCACGCTCTAAGCGATGCTCAAAATGCTGCTGTCTTTTAAACACATGCGCGAGACACGCACGAATGCTTTGATTCTATGTGCCCGTGCAAGACAAGCTTTAAAGGAACGGTACAAACACTGTCTAAAATTGTGCAGTCTAAACTGTGGCTCCTCCAAATAATGCGTTCTACTATCAAAGACAAATCTTGCGAACACTTCAGAAAAGTAAACTGATACTCAAGCGCGCCACTACAAGCTTCTAACAGTTAACCTGGACTGATGCTGCAAGCGTATCTCATACAAAAAAAAGAAGCCTATCTACCTAAGAAAAGAATGACACATCGAAAAAAGTTGCAAGAAAATTTATGCGTGCACAAACCATCTCTTTCGGAATATTGGCCAGCTTCTTAAAATAAACGAACACACAAAGCTCGAAATTTGCTTATCGAAACGATCTCTAGTCTTGGAGGTCTGCAAACTTTTTATCCAAACAGTAAAAAAAAAACAAATTTGTTTCCACAAAACCAGTATTGCTGCTTTTCATTCCGAATAGCCTACGGTTGCGTCATATTCTTAAGCCGTACTCGAAGGCGGGTGCGGTCTCAAAGCTTGTCTTGTCAACGACGGAATACAAAGGGCACGTAGGTAATTCTCCTTGCTGCCGACCCCCAACACTTTACATACAGGCAACATGCCTTCCAGGCGTCGTGCACGACTTCGCTGCCGTGCGTGACCAAATCGTGTCGCCTTACTGTCTCGGCTCTCGTGTCATGCTTAGTACACCTCGAAAAGAACCCAACGATGGGGAACATAATTGCCCCCTTGCTTTTGTCCACTTTCGCGCTGAAAAGACCTTTCTTTTTTCCACTTTCAGCGGTTCGGACATGCTCTGTCTGGAAAATTCCAAGTAACAAACACGCCTTTTGAACTCTTTTACTGTGCTCCCCACTGGGTTTAGCGCCATTATTCGGCCGCGTTGCCCTCTCTGCCGCATTCCTGACTTTGCGACGCCGCTTCATCCTAGCACGTTTTCTAGTGCTCATTTCTGAGCCTTCCGTTCGCATCTCGTGCTGACCGGCACTTATATTATCGGTCATGATTTCCATCTCAACCGCACAGTCTGAATGATTTGCGGGGTAAACCATTCCTCTCAATGCTACCTCGACTAGCGGGGAGCTTCGCAATGCAGCTATTTTCCTTGTATAATCTAGCTCGTATACCTGGGAGCTGTCCACAACTGCACTGCCCTGCCTACATTGTGCTTTAGAGCACTTTTCTGACCGATTGAGCTCTGCACTGGTGCTCTTGTATAGCGAGTTTGTGTCACTTTGGACTTCTACAAGAGCTACCTTCGCGACATACTCCCTGGATAACTCTACCAAATCGTTCACAGCTGGCCTAGCTGCTTCTCTAATATTCCATTAGCACAGTATCTTGTCACGCTCAGTCTGGTCCCCATCAATGGGCTCCTCAACAACTACGCCACGGTCTACGGATCTGGAATCACCTGTGAACATACATTTAGGCTCACAAAGATCAACCTCTCTTTCTGCCATCGGTAGAACCGTGCATGCTAATGCTTCGTACCTTCCGTGCGCTACTTCTACAGGTGCCTGACATTTCTGCTGCTCCACTTCAAAACCCTGTTCCAATTTTTCAATCTCTTGATTGAAAGCTTCTGTTTCTTTGTATTGTTGCCTAATCCAATCCTGTCTTTTCAACTCCTTCTCATACTCAATTGCTTCCTGTTCCTGTTCTTTTAGAATTAGGTTGCCGAAGTATTCAAAGTATTCCTGATCACTGTTGCTTTCTAAAATGGCTCTAATTTCGGCTTCTGATTTATGCTCTATCTCTACGTCAAGCTCTTCACACAACCGCAACAAGCTAGCTCTCATCAAACTCATGAGGTCCATGGTCACTACTTTAGGCTTTGGCTCAGCTATTCCACAATACTTGCTGCGAAACCTGCACAAATTGCAGTGCAAGTAAAAAACTACCAGTGGTTCATTTCTGTTTTCCCAAGAAAATTTGAAGCCTGGAAAATATAGCAGAAACCAAATGCCTACACATAGAAGTAGCACCAAGTTCTCCACCACAGCATTGAATTGATTCCAAAAAGACGTAAATCCTGGGTCCCCTTGATACGAAATACGGTAGTTCTCCACTTCCCAATTACTCCCACATAGGTACAAGGTCTGGCTTTAGTAGCTGGTTCAGATCTATGCTGAAAGCTGCTTTCTGCTGAGATGCGCAACAACCGCAGTATCAAAATAGGCAGTTGTATACGCTCCATCGATTTTTAACAAGTCTAGGCTAAAAGATCCGATGACACAAGCGCAAAGCCAGGCACTCACCCTGTACCGTGCAGTCATGATGCGCTGCATGCATCCAGCCACCCATGAACCAGTTGTTGGCGATTGGTGTTGGCTGCAGGTTCCATGTCACTGGCTGCAGGGTCCATCTTGCTGCTGTCATCCAGTTGCTCGTGAATCAGGTGTTGGCGACTGGCGTTGACTGAAGGGTCAATCTCACCGTGGCCATCCAGTTGATCAGGAACCAGATGCCGGCGACTGGCGTTGGCTGAAGGGTCCACCTCACCGCTGCCATCCAGTTTGTTGGTCAGTGTCGGGCACTGTCGCCATCTGGATGGCACTGATGAAGGGGCTGCCTCGTGGGCAACACCCAAAGGATGCGCACTGCCGATTTGGGGCGCTTGTTTACCCGTCACCATCAGTGTCGGGCACTGTCGCCATCTGGGCGACGCTGATGAGAGGGGCTGCCGCGATGCAAACAGCCAAAAAATGTGCCCTGCCGATTCGGGACGCAACAGGCTGAA
>NW_023605476.1:0-40001 GCF_013339745.2 Dermacentor silvarum
GCCGCAGGTACAGCTGTGCAGGCCAAATCGAAGCTTGAGTAATAGAAAACAGCTTAGCCGCGATTGTCTGTGGGTGTCGTTACGCTTGCCACACTGCACTTACCGCTGTGCAGCCCTAAAGGTTCACTAGAAAGCATACTTGGTGAGCAATTTATATTTTCTTATTTTGCTGCAGGATTTCTAGTGGGCGCAAACTGCCGACCTGCGTACCTACCAAGCCAGTGGCTCTTGCGTGTTGCTTCGAGTTGTTCCTGTGAAACATGTGGGGAGCGCTTCGCTCTGTTGGTGCTCTTGCATGCCATCTAATGCACCCAAACTCAAAGCAATTACACATATTGCGCGTTCAGCGGTGGTTCCAGTAAAATTTTATATCTCTTATACTTTTCTACTTCTAAACTGCGTCTTTACTTGCACCGCTGTTAAAATTGGATAGATGCATCCCTCGAGATACTGACGTATTCAGGAAGAGCTCGATTATTTAACGTTTCAGTAAAAACCCCCACGCAGATTTAGGTGGTTAATATTAGAGTGCGTTGTTCCCTCACGTAGGCACGCACCAATTCGTTTGTGCTTTCCATGTAGTTTATTCACATAATCTGTTTTTTTTATTCCAGCTATACTTTAGCTTCGGTGGGTCGTAGGCGCTAACGCTGCAGCACCGCCAAATATCCAATTTATTACGATTCGTTTATTAATACTACTACTACAAGTACTACTACAGATAGTACTAATAGGACTTGCCATTCCTTAGCTGTGCGAATTTCTTGGTCAAATGGTGTGCATTGTAACCTATATTGTAATAGATGAGAGTCATTTTACTTTGCGGTTACTTTGTGTGTGTTTGAATATGTTTCGCATCTAACGTGCATTAGATATCGATGTTGAGCAAGCGTTCGCTTTTGTAGTATTAAATTCAAGTTTAATCTTGTGGAAACAGTGTTATTAATTTAACAGCTTTTAGGCGCTATGTGGGAAGTTTGTCGTAACAATGTGCGTTCTGTCTTATCGCTTGTAAGCAAATGTTGGCGCGCTGGTCTCGGCGTCCTTGTATTTCGGCCGTCGTTCAGTTTTTAGAGCGAAAGCTGTACCACGCGATGTCTACCAAGCTCATTCATCGCGTCGCAATGACCTTGAGCTGCCGGAGCGCAAATGTGGGAGGTCTGACGTAACGCCACGCGATCCGCTGCGGAGAGGTGTCGCAGTTGCGCTCGCTTGGAGCCTCGCCGCTGCGGTACCACGTGACTAGGCGAGGGTTTAACGGCCGCTTCGCCAGCGCTTGGTCGCTCAGTCTCGCTATGGACGGCGCGCCGGCTGGGCGGTCTGTGCGTGCGCTTCAGCGCAAGCTACAGGATGAATCCGATCATCCAGTGGATATAGCTAGACGGTAGGCTGCGAAATCTCAAGCAAAGGCAAAGTTAGCTGCTGAAGCACCGGAGCAAAGGGAGGCCAGATTAGCACGTTATAGAGAAGCTTGCCAAGCGTGGAAGCGTGTTTTAATGAAACACTGTCTGTATAGTATTTGCAAAACCAAGCCAAACTGACCTTTCGCTCGTGATAACTAGCTTTACAAGAGTTAAACTTCAGCCATTTTTTATCTTCTCTGTTTTCTCTGTTCAGGCTGCTTGGTTATCGGTATAACCTAGGCTTACATTGACTTTTCGCAGGTCTTAGGCTGCAGCACCATTTCGTGATACGAGAGCACCCAAGAAAAAAGTATTTCCTCAATAAATTCGCACAGCGGGCCCTTAAGGCGAATTAGCCGATCATTCTCCTCCAATGCTCTTAAGACAATATTAAACGAGAACGGAGACGTGTGAAAAATGAAAGACGGCTATATAGTGTCACGATTCGACTCTATGATGGAACAATTTATGTCATGTCAGGAAAGCTGCGGTTTCAACTACGCCGAGCCGCCCGCGACAGTTGCAAAAAGCCTAGGATGCCGCAAAGGCTAAAACAAGTTATTCTTCGCGTTTTCTCGCTTCCTTTCCCCGCTGCGTGCGCGACGCCGTCGTGACTGCGTGTGCGCGCCAGTGCTGTCTCCCTTCAGCAAGCAAGACGGTTAAGCTTTGTGCGTGCATTAGAAACTTCTCCTGCTCGGCGAGGTGGTGTCTGTGTGTGCGCGTCAGTGCCTTTCTCTCTGCTCCGCCAGGGATTAGATTTAGATTATGGGGTTTTACGTGCCAAAACCACGATCTGATTATGAGGCACGCCGTAGTGGGGGACTCCGGAAAAATTTTGACCACCTGGTGTTCGTTAACGTGCACCTAAATCTAAGTGCACGGGTGTTTTCGCATTTCGCCCCCATCAAAATGCGGCCGCCGTGGCCGGGATTCAATCCCGCGACCTCGTGCTTAGCAGCCCATTACCATACCCACTAAGCAGCCACGGCAGGTTCTGCTCCGCCAGTGACGTTTGGAAAAGTTACAGAGGCACTTAAGTCTCCTTACGTGCATTGAATGCGAAAGCATTCTGACTCTTCCGCGCGATACTTTTCACTTGGTTATGTGCTCGAATTGGGCAAAGCCAATTTTGAGTCACACAAATTTCGGGAGGGGGGTGGGGGTGGGCCAGGTTGCTTTTGAACTGTACGTCTGTCAACTCAATTTTTGAATGTCAATTCGTCAATTTTGGGGGTGGGCCAAGTAAATTACGGGAGTGGCCGAGGTCGGTTTTGAAACTGGGTCAACTCAATTTTCGAATGGGGCAAAGTCAATTTTTTTGGGTGTGTTTTACGGTGTTCGTCCGACGCCGTCGCTGTTCACAGTGGTATTTCGCTGTGTGAGCCTCAGCACGTCCAGCTTAGGGAACGTGACGCCATCACTTGGTCACGTGGGTTTCGGTACCATCGCATCATTACGCCGGACGCTCGCCGGAATTTCCACTTCGTGGGGCACATAATGCGTTGGAAATAAAATCCACTGAACTGACTTCCATGTACTGAGCGGCCGCCGCAAGCGTGGACAGAGTTCACTCCCTCCTCCTCCTGAGCGAGGGCGTTCTGGAAATGCTATAAAAGGCTCCCCCGCCAACCAGCCTTCAGCACAAGTTTAGAGCGTTTGGATCGCTCTCCGTCACGAAGCTTGTAGAGCTGACCGCTCCGTAGCGATGTAATTAAAAGTTTTTGTTACTCTCGTTACGTCGATCGTCTCGCGTCTTTGCCTGAGCCCCTCACTGCTGGTGAAGCTCCAAACCGCTAAGCCCACGCTCCCTCTACGGTACTTGGCATCCGTCTGCAACAATGGATGGTATCGGGCCGCGACCTGATTTGAAGAACGTTACTATTATTTACTGCAGTATTAATGTTGATGAGATATTCAGTGCCTTTTGCGCGCTGGCAGGGCACCAGGCAGAATGGCCTTAATCAACGGCTTATGAGTCTCTTGGTGCTTATTTTTGCTGTTTAATGTACCGTGTACTTGAAAAAAAAAGCAAGATATTCTGATCCGGAATTGATACAGGCGGGTAAAGGCAGTACAGTGTATGAAAGTTTGTTTTGAAGTAAAATGTTTGTTGAAACATTTTTCATTAAACCAAGCAAGTTCACGTATGCAACCAACGCACAAGCACCCTGCAATACAAAAAGTAAGGATTTCACAACTAAAACAACTAGCGTACTATAGCCCGCCTACATATCTATTCTTTAGACAACAGTATCCTGTGCTGACTTACCCAGGGATATTTGTTAGACTGCAGGTCAGACACCCCATTTAAACACAACGCAGAAGAAGTAATTGGAGGTGTTCTCCGTCTGTACTTAGAGGAACGTTATTTAGTATAGGCTAGTCACCTGCTTCACGAAGGGCCATGTTGTACTCAATATGGCTGAGATGTTCTAGTGTTGCCAAAGAGAAAGACTCTACAAACTTGTACAAAAGAGAAAGCATCGGATGAAAAAGTTGTTTCGCCCTAAAGCCGAAGCATCGATTGCAAGAGCGAATTATTAGACAGCTATACGAAACAACCATAGTAGTTTTATAGGTCGTGTAAACTTGTACACATTCGCTTACCAGGGGCGTAGCCAGGGGGGGGGGGGGGGCGGGGGGGTTCAGCCTCCCCCCCCCCCGAAATTTTTTACGCACCCCCCCCCCCCCCCCACTTACCCACCTTTTTTTCTCGTCACTTCGCGCTGACATAATTCATGCAACCGGTGCTACTATCACAATTTCATTCCTGGGCGCTTCCGTTTGGGCTGGTAATTTACAGAGAATCATGTCTGAATATGGAAAAAACTGTCACAGTGTT
Source organism: Dermacentor silvarum (assembly GCF_013339745.2). Taxonomy (NCBI): domain Eukaryota; kingdom Metazoa; phylum Arthropoda; class Arachnida; order Ixodida; family Ixodidae; genus Dermacentor; species Dermacentor silvarum. Next base: position 4,246 of record NW_023605476.1, read on the forward strand.
TGTTAAGGCTTTGACACTCTGTGAAGTTTTGGGCGAGAATGTGGCGGCCGCATTCTGAAGCAACAAATGCGCAACAAATGAAGCAACAAATGCGGCAGCCGCATTTTAGATGATGGCGAGTGATGGCGAGAACGCTCGAGGCCCGTTTACTTAGATTGAGGTGCACGTTAAAACCCCAGGTGGTCAAAATCTCCGGTATACATTTCCGCAGCTTCCTTTCAGGTGCTGGTTAGGCCGCGCTCGCGCAGGATCTTAGGCTACGTTCACACTTGGTCTCGAAGCTGTCGGAAGCGGCAAAATCTTGCAAAAATCCGCCCGCCTAGGTGGCAAAACAGGCAGAAAAACAGGCTGCGAGCCAAATTGGTCTCGGGCCGAGTTTTTCGCCATAGAAGCGGAAACGCGGCGGAAAGTCGTTCTGCTTCACTGGAAGATACACTAGCATGTAAACAACCGGTCGTAAAATTGAACATGGCACCAAAAGTGTAGGCTGTAATGCTGATCGACGCGATCAAGAACCAGCCCTTGCTCTACGACAAGAGTGGCACTAAAACGTGCTGTCAGCAATACTCGCGATAGTATTCAACCTCGCGCGACTGGAGGTGCGGCAACGAAGCCTTGGCGTGACCCAACTTCTCGCGCTTTTGCAAAGCCAGGCGAACCCACCACCGCCGTTTCCGAGGTGTCCGCGTCTTCCGTTTATTCATTGTCAATTTCTAGAAAACAAGTAGGTAGAAGTATAAAAGCCATTTCTTCTTCCACTTCCATGGCAGACAATAGTTAGGCACATTCCTCGTTGGCGCTCCATAATTCTCCTCGCACGTGTACGGTATGTTGCAGAAGTCGCGGGGTGCTTTTCTCGTCGCGACGATAGATTGAGAGCGTAGGTCTCACGTAGGACGCACAGGCTTTGGCGAGCCCCAACACAAGGGCCAGCCCGAGTTTTAGCTGTAGAGAGAGAGAGAGAAACGAGAAGGGAAAGGTAGGGAGGTTAACCAAGGACGTGCCCGGTTGGCTACCCTACGCTTGGGGAGAGGGAAAGGGGAAGAATAGATAAGAAGCGAGAATACGAAAAAAAACACATAAAGAGTCAGTTATTCACACAGTCAGTCGCAGAGGAAGGTCCACTGTCACAAGCGCTCATATAGTCCAGTCTCCTTCAAGAACTGAAGAAGAGCTTTTGTGGCCTTTCGCATGCAGGAATGCGTAAGCCATGGTCCCAGAATCTTTTCCTCTGACAGCACTCTGCTATCTAACATGCTGAGTTGAGTTTGAAGAATCCGTCGTTGAGCGTCAAAAGCTGGGCAATGACACAGAAGGTGCTCTAGCGTCTCATCGCAGCCGCACAAATTGCATGCCGCACTGTTAGTCATTCCTATTAGGAATGAATAGGAATTTGTAAATGCGACGCCCAACCACACGCGACACAGTAAAGTTGCTTCACCACGGGAGAGTCCAGGTGGCAGGCGAAGTCGCAATTTAGGGTCGAGAGAATGCAAGCGTGAGTTGCTGAAACCTGGTGAATTCCATCTTTGAAGTGTGATGTGGCGAGCAAGTGATTGAAGTTGCCGCGCAGCGTCCGTTCTTGAGAGTGGTATAGGCACTCGCTGATGTTTTTGATGAGCCGAGCGAGCAGCTTCATCGGCGCTGTCGTTGCCAACAATTCCGCAGTGGCTCGGCAACCACTGAAATACGATGTCGTGTCCTTTCTCAATCGCATGGTGATGAGCTTGTCTTATTTCGTACACTAGCTGTTTGTGTAACCCGTGACGTAGGGCAAACTGCAGAGTTTGTAGGGCTGCTTTCGAATCGCAGAAAATGGCCCAGCGATTTGGTGGTTGCTGGAGCACGTAATGGATTGCACCTTGAAGAGCCGCAAGTTCTGCTGCTGTCGACGTGGTGTTGTGAGAGTACTTAAATTGCAAAGAGACGGCGTCCGATGGAACCACCACTGCCTCCGGCTGAACTGTTGGAATTAGTGGAACCGTCCGTGTAAATATGTATTCGGTCAAGATAAGACTCGTGTAGGCAAAGCAGGGACAACTGCTTCAGGGCTAAGGGTGACAGGTCTGATTTCTTAGCAATCCCAGGAACTGAGAGGCACATGCGAATTTGCCGGAGACACCACAATGCCGATGTTGGGCGTTTTGCAGGCTTGAAGCCAGAAGGTATCGACTCGTGTTGTCTCGTCACAATACTACAGTATGTAGCCTGTGGTCGTCGCGCTGGCAAACTGGCTAAATGGTGGGATGGTAGTCGTGAAAGGTGTCGAATGTGCGCTCTTAGCGTCTCTGCGACGATATGGGTGGTGATCGGATGCTCCTGTGCAATGACAATCGTCGCAGCTGTCGAAGAACATCTCGGGAGGCCAAGACATGTCCTAAGTGCTTGGGCTTGTACGCTCTGTAGTGCAAGGAGATTAGTCTTGCATGTGTTCGACAAGACTGGAAGACTGTAGCGAAGAAATCCGAGAAATAGTGCCGTGTAGAGCTGTAACATAGAGCGCACGGATGGTCCCCACGATTTTCCAGCTCTGAACTTAAACATATTCTCAATACAAATGAGTTTTTCTTCATGTTGGAGACATGGGGACTCCAGGTGAGGTCTCGATCCACAATAACGCCTAAAAACCTGTGAGTTTTCTTATATGCAATTGAGTGGCCCTCGATGCGCACTGGGTAGAAATACATCGGTTTTCGTGTAAATGCCACTAGTGCACATTTTTCCATAGATATTGTCAGACCTTGTCGGCGAAGGTACGCCACTGTCAGGGTTGCTGCTTTCTGTATTCTAGCGCGCACTTGTGGCCGTGTCACGCCGGACGCCCAGATGCAAATATCATCTGCGTAGAGCGAGATATTGGCGGTCTGTGGTAGCGTTTCGGTAAGCCCCACTAGAACGAGGTTGAAAAGAGTCGGACTCAACACTCCGCCTTGTGGGACACCACGACTGGAAATATATCTATTTGTCGGGCCATCTTCTGTAAGAACAAACACTGATCTCCTTGAGAGATAGCTCCTAATCCATCTAAAAACGTGGCCTCCAAGTTCTGCAGCCTCAAGAGCTTGGAGAATGACTTCGTGGGTTACGTTGTCGTAGGCACCTTTTATGTCTAAGAAGAGTGCCACAGAGAGACGCTTCATAGCTTTTTGGTGCTGCACGGAGGTCACAAGATCAATGACGTTGTCTATTGAAGACCGTCCACGTCGAAAACCAGCCATAGCATCAGGGTAGATGTTATAGTATTCAAGGTACCACTCCAGACGTGTCAGCAACATCCTCTCCATGACCTTACCGATGCAACTCGCAAGTGCAATCGGTCGGTACGATGTAAGGTCCAGCGGAGACTTTCCAGGCTTCAGTAGAGGCACCAATCGGCTGCACTTCCACTCGTCGAGGACTATGCCGTCATGCCAAGACTTATTGAAGATATCCAGCAAACAGCATTGCGCTGTTGAACCCAAGTGTCTTAAGGCAGCGTAGGTCACCCCATCGGGACCGGGTGATGACGACCGCCTGCACATAGCCAAAGCCGCTTGCATTTCTTCCATAGTAAAAGGCACTTCCATACTTTGATCTCTCGCGACAGGGACGTCATGTAGCGAGAGGTCCATCAGTGGAACGATGTCACCAGTAACCTTTGCACAAAAATCACCAGCGACTTCAAGCTCTGGTCGGCTTTGATGTAGAGCGAGTGCTGTGAAGGGACGACGTTGTTGTGGAAGTGATCGAAGACCCTGAAGAGTTCTCCACACGGGGGATAACGGCTTGCGAGGATCCAGGGAATCGCAGAAGCTCTTCCATCGTCGGTCCTGAAGTTTGTTCATCTCACGCTGAATTTTCTTCTGAATGCGTCGGGCTTCCCTCAAGTCATAAATAGACTTAGTACGCCTATATCGTCTCTCGGCCCGCCGGCGTATCGCACGAAGCCTCTCAAGTTCTTTGTCGAAATCTGTGCGTCTTGTCGATGGTGTATACGTCCGCGTAGAAGCCTGCAGCGCTTGTATGATAATGTCTTCAAGGGGCTCGGGATGTTCCTGTCTGCACTTGTCCTCGATCGAAAGTTGGTATGCTTGCCAGTCAGTCTGTCTTGACAGCATAGGCGAACTAGAACTGTCAAAGCCTCTGACATTAATGTAGGTAGGCATATGGTCACTGCCATGAGTTTCAATGTCTTTGAACCATTGAACTTTAGCATGTAAACTATGAGACACTAATGTCAAGTCCAAGCAGCTACTGTAAGTCGCCCCTCGGAGATAAGTCGGACTGCCATCGTTCAAAACTCTCAGTCCATGCTCGGCAGCGAAATCAACTAGACTCGTCCCTCGTTGATTAGTCCTGAAGCTTCCCCAAAGTGGATGATGGGCGTTAAAGTCACCCATGATTATCCAAGGACCTGGAGTTTTCATGAGTATGTCGTTTAGTCTCTGACGATCAAGTCGACGTGATGGTGATAGGTAGGCGCCTATTAGTGTGAAGGAAACCTTCTTCTTTTTGACATTGAGACATACGTAATGATTGTCGTCGTGAGGCTGCACTTTTGTTGAACATATGTGAGCTTCTTGCGAATATACACAACAACTTGACTTCGTTCAACACATGATGAAGAAACAAATGACTCGTAACCCGACAGTCGAATTGTTCTTGAAAAATGGGGTTCACAAATGATGATAATCGGGAACTTGTTCTCAAAAACATAGTGCCGAAATTCTGACATCCGTGACTGCAGACCTCTGGCATTCCATTGAAGTATGGAAGCGCACTTGACTTGTTCCCGGAAAGGTCGCAGTGGTTGTGGATGGCAAGCCATCTTGTTACTGTAGACCTGCAAGTACTGGTTCAAGGGAGTCCAGGACTTGCAGTGCGCATTTAGCGGATGGTGTTTGCATGGTATTCAGAAGGGAGCGGATAACACTCACCAGGGACCTCAGAACAGCAACGACTTGGACATCTTGGGCAGCTTGATTATCTGCTGCCGAATTAGCGCTCGGCGGTAGTCGATGCTGTCGATCCTCTGAGAAGTGTGATTGGGGTAGAGCAGGCCAAGCAGCTTCAGATTTTTGCTGAGCTTCGGTATTCTTATGACCATGTAGGTGTAGGGTGCTTGGCGGTGGCGGGGGTGGCGGTGGCGTGAAGGAGCGCTCTGGGGGCAAAACAGTACTTTTTTCTTTCTTGGAAGTGCGCCGTCGACGGGAACGTCGTCTTTTAACAGTCGTTATCGCTTCCTTTCGTGACGAGCCGTCCTTCACCATTTGCCTCAATATTCTCTTCTCCCTCTTGATTAGTGGACAGTCGTTTGATGAGGCATCATGATCTCCATTGCAGTTTCTGCATTTCAGGGTACTCGCTTTGCAAGACTCTGCTGTGTGGGGTTCGGCGCAACGCGGGCAAGTTGGCTTGTTGGTACATACCCCACTCACGTGGCCCATTCTCAAGCACTTGTGACATTGAAGAGGTCTCGGGATATATGCTCGAACGACATGGCGAAAATGACCAACCTTCACATGTGAAGGAAGGCAGTCGCCTTTGAAGATAACCTTGACGCAACGGGAGTTGCCTATTCGGCTAACTTGCAGTATGTTCGTAGTGTCAGCAGCTGGCTTGACCAGGACAGGAAGGTCAGTATTCGGTATAGAGATGTCGATATCATATATGACGCCCGTTGTCATGCCTCTGTCCTGCGGGATGTAAGCGCGGACTCTGATGTCGCCAATCTCCGTGACGGTTTGCAAGGTATGCAAAGCGGCCGGTTGCTCGACGTCTATGGCCAGGACATTCTTACGGGGATTAACTCGAATGTCGATTATCTGATTCGGCACGAGAGCTTCAAGACGTACCGAGATGACTTGCCTATTGATGCTCCTCAGGTTGGCCGAAGGATCAACGGGAACAAACAATATAGTGTGGCGCGGCGGACCACTGGAGGCCTTCACGGTTGACGTACTTCCCGGCGAAGACCCACCGAGGATTCTCCTCTTCGCCTTGCGAAGAGGAGAATCGGAGGAGGTGCGAGGAGGTGCGAGGTGGGTTCTCAATTTGCTGACCGACCATCACAAAACACAACGAATGGACATAGCCTTAACGTTTCTCCAGCGCTACCATGATGCAGGAGAATATTTTTTTAAGAAAATCGTCACAGGGGACGAAACATGGGTTCGTTTCGAAAATGAAGAAACAAAAGAGCAATTCAAACAGTGGATGTATTCAGATTCCCCGAAAGCGAAGACGTTCAAGTGAACCTTCTCCAGCAGAAAGCGTGTGGCTACTGTGTTCTGGAACAGCAGTGGTGTTCTCTTGGTGGAACTCATGGAACGTGGTACGACCATCATTACAGTCTCATCACGAAAGGCAATTCAGAACAAGCGAAGAGGAATGTTGTCATGAGGCATTGTCCTTCATGACAATGCGCGGCTGTAGCTGCAACGAAGAAACTCCTGCAGCGTTTTTGATGGGAAGTTTTTGATCACCCACCCTACAGCCCGGACTTGGCTCCCTCGGATTACACCTTTTTGCTCACATGAAACGCTGGCTAGGAGGACAGGAGTTTGACTCAAACAACGAGCTGCAAAACATCGTACAGAATTGGCTGAAAGCACAGCCGGCTGCCTTCTATGACGAGGGCATAGGAAGCCACGCTACGACTAATTTCTCAATCGGAGTGGTGAATATGTAGAGAAGTAACAGGAAAGTGTATCTAAATGTTCCAAATAAAACAGTTTTAATTTTCACTGTGGTTTTCATTTCGCGACCGATCGGTCCTTGAAAAAAAAATAGCCCGTATATAGGTTGTTTTTCCTAAGTGCACCAAAGTTTTCAAAAATTGCCTGTAGCAGATAGCACAATTGCAACCCTTGAGCTAAATTGCATGATGAGGTGTCTGTTACTTATAAAAAAATAAAAACTCTCTCCTCCTCTTCAGCTGCTCGCTTGAGAGCCTTGCCCTTAAAGTTACTTTTATTTCAGGCAGGCATCTCAAGTAAATGTTAGAAACAGCGGAAACGCAGACTGCAGCTAGATCGAACAGAAACCTGCAACATCATAATACATGGCAGACTTTCCCAAATTACACTATCGATTGCCGGAAACGATGTGTATAAAATGGTTCTCGTTTCTTGAGCCTAGATGCAATATCGCGATTTTCAAGAATCGCGCGCCGCACCACCAACGCACCACGAAGCACTCTCTCCGGGATCCATGCGAACGAATTCCGAAATCCTAACTTGTGCTCCGTATATCGGCGCTTGTCAAGCTCTCTTTCAATGTCGACAGAGCAAGGCTCCAAAAAGAAATATCCGGAGTATTGTTACGCACCGCTCAGCACATCTACACGATGGAAGAGTCATGCGGTATCATTCCATCATTTCCCAAATGCCAGTGACGGAGGCGGAGATTAGGCAGATATATGAGTCCAGAAACTGTGGATGTTCAAGCTTATAACGGCAACGATGGTCGTATGCTAGCGGCATTTTCCGCCAGATGTATATTGTTTGCCAGGTGAGAGACGGTGCATGATATATCTTTATTTTTTTTTTTCGGGAAGGCGGAGCGCTTTAAATAAATTGATGTGCAGCTAAGGTTCTTAATTATTTTGCTCCGCGCCGCCACCTGCATTGTTCCTGTTATAGATATGCAACCATTTTGCCTTTCAATGTCCATCACGAGCCGACACAGTTGTCGCTATCCGTTGCTTCTTGCGCTAAGTATACTGTACGACGCAGCAGGGACGAAACGAACACTGCATATGAAGCGGACACGAAGTGACACAGGGGATCGCTTCATATCCAGTGTTAGTTTCGTCCCTGTTGCGTCCTACAGTAATTAGCACAGGAAAAAACGAATGCACACTAACTAGCCCAATTCATAGCTCTTCTAACAGTTGTCGCTAGCTTGGTCTGCTTCCGCACTCAGACGACTAGCGATATTTAACGAAGTCAGCTGCGGTATTCAGTATTTACCTAGATCGGCCATTAGTGCGCGTGTTAGCAGCGAAACGGGTTTCAGCGATAACAAATCTTAGATTACCTAAGATGGGTTGCATAATTGTATAAAGCACTTCCTGAAACGCACCGTGATTGCATACGCAGTGTGGTATGCTACGGAGCCTCGGCTGAAGTCCACTCAACACGGGTGGCTTATTTTAGTTCTCCTAGTGATTGCACGGTCGTGTTCTCGCAAAGAACAGGTAAGCGCTGAAGAATCATTTTGTGAAAAATTGTTGCGTCAGTTTTGCGTTTTAGTTCTGAAATTTGTCGCACTCTCACCCGAAAGGCGAAGCGTCAATTGTGATAGCAAATTAGTAGAGAGCTATATGGAGTAAGGATAGTAGTTATATCCGCTGTATAAACTTGGACATGCAGCAGCACCAGCAAGGCGCAGAACTCTTGTCGACGCCGTCGGCGCTTTGCCCGCGTTCGCACCGAACGCGCGCGGCGTTGGTGACTGTTGTCGGTGCCTCTGGGGGCGGCTCGGAGGTTTTCGACGATATCAGAACGGGACACTCGTCGAGCAGCATCGGAAGTCATTACCACTTTCTCACCTCGCAACGTTTTTATATAATTAGGCATTTAGTGCCACAGCAAAACGTCGCATCCTCTCACCCCCGTCCCACCACGGCCTTTCACGCGACGGAAGAAGTTGTGTTTGCTCTCTATATATGGTGATTGTAAAGGAGGAAAGAGACGCTTAATTCTGCAGCCCTTCAGGGAGCACGGCGCCGAACGCGCGTTTGCTCTCCGCCGTGCGTTCGCTCCCCGTGAAAGCACGCGTCCCTCGCGCCCTTTCACTCGCACAAAGAGCATACGGCGCGCGGCGATGATTTCATCGCCGCTGACGTCATACGGAACCTCACGGCGAAGGCGACGGTGACGCCGACGGCAGAAATCCGCTTTAGAGTGTCCATATAATTGCTATCGCAATAAAATGAACTTTGCTCATTTGCTAACCGATGGTACACGAAACGGGCACCTTGACAGCGCCTGTTCAGTTTGATCCAGAAGCATCTTTATGCTGTCCTAATCGTGCCGACTGGCAGATGCCGTAGTATCATAGCAAAGCCCTGCCAGTTTCATCGCTGAGTGTACGTCTCTTGTACGGACTTCTCTTTCGATGTCCAGGCAAATTCCTTGTCGGTGCAGCTCAGATCAGGTAGCTCGGCTAGCCCCTTACTAACAAAATACGCTATGAGTTTAAATGGTGCAATTGCTAAGTAAATGAATATTTATTTTAAATTCGCAGTGAACAACAATACCGAAATATTACGCCTTAGCTAGCAGTATCGATTACATTAGGTTACATGCAAGCGTTAGCCACGTGGAGCTTTATCAAGTTCATGCGTTACATGGAATATCAGGCGGCCACACAGCAACACGCATAATTTTTCGTTCAGCGCTCGCGGCCTCTGACGAGAATTACCGGCATAGCGAAGTGGCAGGTCTTTATATGAAGTGCCCGCATATTAGCAGGCGATCGTCCGGCGTTTTCGCTAGTACATGTGTACGACTGCACTTCGTAACAAGTTATCGAAATCAATAATTTACAAACACACACTCTCGCTAAACTGCGAGCTCGGCTAAGGCACTACTTGTTTAAGTTCCTGCACTGAAAGCAAGCGACTCACGGCGGTGAGTCGTAGTGGTTGACGCCCTACTGCGTCAAGCGAGATTTTAAATTAAAGTATATCTCAATGATAGCAGTACACCAGCGTACCAGAGACGTGCAAGCACTTCTCCTATCATTCCACTATACAGTGAAACTCAGCGTCACTGACGCCGATTTCAATGGAAACATCACGGAAAAGCACCAAGACTGTATGCGGCAAAGCTTTTACGGCAGGTGTATGCCAGCATAGGCCGACGACTTCCATTACGTCGTGATTTCTTTCTTTTGCACCAATACGCACAAGGTGCTTGGCCCACACAAGATGTTCGCCCTCAACACAGCACCGCAACTTAATATCGCAAGAGAAATGTTGTTATAGAGCTGAAGCTGAGCACCGAAAGAGTCCTGGATCCGGCCGCCATCTTTGCTTCACATCGGCGCCCGCTCAAGGATGGGACAATTGCGAATACTGTGACCTGAGTAGCAAGAATATTTCGCGCTTTCTTTTCGCTAATTATATGCAGAAGCATATCCTTAACCTGGCTCGTAGTTTGACGACCAGTTTGACGTATTTCTACGTAACATTTTACAAGTCTTCTTTTTGTATTCTTCCTCGGTTGCGTCAGTTTAGGTGCGGTAGCACAGTGCGAGATTACGAACAAAGGTTTATGTTTGCTTTCATTTTTACTTTTACGTTCGTTACATGCAGAAATGTGTTCAAGTACTTTACGCTCCCGTAAAATACATGATTTCCTTTGAGTGCGCCGGTATCCTTACAGAAAACTTTTTTTACACAAGTTTTCCGACATAAATAACCTTTGGCTTAGCTTTCATGTGAAGCAGCAGCCATCCAACGGTTTTATATCACACATGTACAAAAGTGCTGTTTTCACCCACAGGCACCCCGTCACTCAAACTTTGAACAGAACCAATAAAGCGCTTATATTTCTATTCTTCCGAGCGATGTGAGATAAAACCTTTTGTCGCAATCGCGGAGGCAAGATTGCAAAAGGCACGGTCGTCTTCACTTCGGCCACTGACTGCCCGTCGCAGATATTGCTCGAACAAGTGACCACAAGTCCAGCTAACATGCCTTCCCGCAACAAGCTATGGCTCGATCTGGGACGTACGTGCAACTTGAACCTCAGAAACCTGGGAATGGTAGGAGGTGCGTTCTTATGTTGCTCCGGTATATAGGTAACATCAACGATAAGTTTTTGCTCCGCAAAATTTGCATTGCTTCGGTCAGACTTCTCACCGCCAGCTCTGGTCGCTTGTTTGGTGCACTGTGTTTTGGAGAATTGTTCCCGAAAACTATTCAGCTCGTTGGGCGCCTGTATTCAATATTTAGGCTTCTAGATTAACGTCCTTGTTGCTACGTAAACAGGATGTATCTGCAAAAAATGTACTAGAGTATATATATATATATATATATATATATATATATATATATATATATATATATATATAATCTTCACGCATTGCTTGCCATTTAACACATTAATAACCTAGCTCTCGTGGTCACACTACTCTGATTCAGTGCAAAGGGCTATATTCTTGGTAACATGACCTGTCGGATTAGTTGGCACGAGTTCATAGGTTTAAAAAATGAGCACAAAATGAAAAAGCGGACAGTAGAAACGATCGGAGAAGTTCAGTTGTGCCGTCGACTCCTTTGTTTTGTTTTCATTTCGTGTTCGGTTTCTCAGCTTCGCCATGTTGTGTGAACATTTTACGAAACAGCAGACTGGTTGAACAGGAAATGCTCGATATCGGACAAAGATCACGAATGGTTCAACATAGTCCGCCATAACATTGTAACATGGTAAATCCCAATTTCCCACGACAGAAAACGGTGTGAGCACTAGAATAATTCCGACAGGCATAACACAAAGAATGTATAAAAAATACGGCTGTACAGCAAGATACTCAGTGATTTATGCATAACGTATCAAATTCCAAAAGGTTCACACACTCAGAAATTCACTAGAAGCCATAGCATAATCATTGAAGAATTCAAATTAAATTAAAAATAATTATCAGTTTGTGGTCAATTTCGGAAATACACAGGACGAAACGCAAACTTTCGTGGCAGAATGTTTTCATTATGTTCATTGTTATTGAAACGTTCGTTATACGGTGGGAAAGTGAATATCTCGCTTGTAATTCTTAACACCAACAGGATAAAAAATGCAATGTTTTCGCTACAGATTTTATATTTATCTGCTTAGGCATTTAATTGATTTCGACAACTTGTCACTTCAAAATATGGTTTCTTCGGAAATAACAGTAAGTGAAGAGGTTAATTACAATTACTGCTCCTACAAAATAGCGCACTTATTATCTCAGTACCGTTGACTTAACTGCTTGACGTAGGTCAATCTTTTTTCTTCATTGCAGTAAGAAGCAATATTTTGATGACTTTGTGGTCTAACGTGGTAAAAATAGCTTTTTCTCGTACTTAGCATTTTAAAAAAGCGCGAGCGAGGAGAGATCGACCGGACGAAGCAAGAGACACAGTGCTTACTCACAGCTAAAGTTTTATCCATCTTAACACTGTAATATATACTTGCGCAGCCTAGTGACAAAAGAAGGACAAATAAAGATAAAAGGCCGTAAAACACCGTTGCTATATATATGCACAGATAATGCGCACAATTCAAGTAAGGTCAAGAAACGAGAAAATTAATCTCTTTGTTTGACAGAGCAATCGAAGGCTTGCTAGCACATGTGTCGTCTGCCCTAGTCATTTACAAGGCTTCAACAATTCCTCGTGTCAGCTGAGCCCAGTGACGTTTGATTCTGTTGAAAATTCAGTCTGTTGACGATCCTTTCCTTGTGAAGAGTTCGGGTGAGGTTATTACCTGTCTGAAATACAACCAGAAGATTGTTTGCATGGCCTCTTCGTATGGCATTAAAATTTATTTCATTTCATTTCATTTAATATACCCTCAAGACCACAAGGTATTACTGATGGGAGTGGGGTAAAAAAAATTTATAAGACTAAGGAAAACAAAGAAGGCAGTAAGTGACGTAGTCATAGACATGAGATGCGCGAAGCAATGGTGTCGATTATGGCTGTACGAAATTGTGAGTGATCTTCAATAGCAATCAACGTGCCGGGAAGGTGGTTCCATTCTTTCCACGTCCTGGAAAGAAAAGACTCATGACAAGCTTTGGTGCGACACTGCAAAACTCCAACTTTGTGATGATGATCAACGCGAGGAGATATGTACGTTGGGGATGAAATAAGATTATCGCGCAGATATGAATTATGGAAGTATATTTTATAAAACAGAGCTAGGCGAAAGCATTTGCGACGAGCAGAAAGCATTGTGTGGCAATTATTAATTGCGACGCAATGAACTAACTTGTCTGCATCCGCGACTGCCGTGACATATTCGGCGTTGTCGCTTACTAGAATGCTGCAGGGCCTTCTGTTGACGACTTTATGAAACTGCTTGACATGTACCTGACGTCGAACTTTGCATCTTGGGATGACGACATTTATCTGCAACGGCAAGGTGTTTCCATAGGCTCGTGCATAGACCCCGTTCTTAGTGGTTCTCGACCGACCCATCTAAGAACGCCTAGAAATGGTAATGGTTGCATAGGTCTTGTCGTATGTCAAAAGTTTTCTAGCCCTGTTGGAAATTGATGGCTCATATTTTCATGCTTCGAGAACTAAAATATCAGGCATTTTCTGCAACTGTCCTTCGCCGCTTGTTCTGACTTCTGATGTTCTTGAGAGAAAATGGGCGTTAGATTCTTGAATTTAGTTTTGCGTTGTGCCCAGGCCACGTTTCTCGGGCGTACGAATCGCATGCTGGCAAGCCTTTATTTTCAATTGAGCCTGCGCACTAGAAAACTGTGACACGGGCGATTACGAAAACTTGCTACTCATATATGGCCCTGCGAAAGCTTTTCCATCACCAAATGCAGTAGAGCTTTGACTAACATACTGAACGCCTCAGAATGGCTGGTATCCCCACCCATTTGTTGACAGCGGTTGCCGTGTGCTTGCTGAAGGAAACCAAAGTGAGCTCTGTGACAAGTGGTCAAGCTCGCGTAGGTGGAAAGCTAGCGTAGGTGGAAAAAAGTACGTGGGACTAACCGGCAGGTGCATAAACGATCGTCTCAGGGAGCACCATAATAACGTGTACAACACGATACAGGGTCATCTGGGCATTCATTGCCGTGATCACGGGTGTAAGCCCTATTTTGACAAAAGCGAAGTGCTGGCTAGGCATAATTGGCAGCTGACACGTGAAATCATTGAGGCACATTTCATATGGCAATTTGATAGCTCGTGCGTCAGTTCACCTTCTATTGCACTTTCATCTCGGGAAATCGCATATCTTAACAACATTTGAATGACAAACAGCCAGTATGCATTGTTAGCACGTGGCTATCATTATCATCATTCGAAATGATTCTGTAGTGTTTGCTAATTATTCACATGTTGCGCAGGGCAGTGCCATATATATTTCTTCCCTCATGTCCTCATGAATAAACCGTTGCAAGTCAGCGCTGTGTGCGTGTCGCTCTCTCGTATCCGTGTCTTTTTTGCGCTGTGTTTTTGCCAGTTAAACTGACGTAAACCTAAATGAATTCAGGACAAGACATGAAAGAGCATCTTGAGCAAGGATAAGATATGAAAAAATGTTTTGAAGTTAGGATTGGACAAGAAAGAGAATCGAGTAAAAACAGGACAGGAAAGGGCGTCTTGAAGCAAACACAAGAAGGAAAACATCGCCCAAAGTAGGGACACGACAGGAATAAGCGTCTTGAAGCCATGAGTGAATAGGAAAGAGTGTGTCGAAGGAAGGACAGGCCACAAATAACGTATTAAAGTAGTGACAGGACAAAAAAAGGGCCATGAAGGGTAGCATAGAAAAGAGTGCCTTGATGTCAGGATAGGAGAGAAAAGAAAGGCTTTAAGGCAGGGCAGGACAGGAAAGAACGTCTTGAAGTAAGGCAGGACAGGAGAGGGCATCCTGATGTAGCGACAGGGCAGGAAATTGTGCTTTGAAATAGAGACAGTAAAGGAAAGTGCGTGTCGACGTAGGGACAAGACAGGAAAATGCGTCATGAATCTAGGACAACACTGGAAACAGTGTCTATAAGCAAGGACAGGATACAAAATAGAAATAACATCTCGAAGTAGGGTAAGGACAGGGAACTGCGCCTTGAAAAGGGAATTTCATAGGATACAGCGTCTTGAAGTACAGGGCAGGAACTAGTATCTTTAATTAAGGACAGGATATAAAACAGCGTCTTGAAGTACAGGGTAGGAGAGACAATAGCGTCTTGCATTAAGGACAGGGCAGGAAAGAGCAGCTTGAATTAGAGACAGGACAGGAAAGAGTGTCTTGGCGCAAGGACAGCGCAGAAAAGAGTGTCTTGAAATCAGGGCTGGAGAGAGTGTCATGAAGCAAGGACAGTAACGAGTGTCTTGAAGTAACTACAAGACAATTAAGAGCGTCTTGAAGCGTCTTGAAGTTCCTTTTTTCGCACCCTTTCCCACCATACCAAGTGCAAGCCAAGTATCTTAGTAACAATTAGTGAACAGTATAGTTGGAATTTGCCACTTTATTCGTTTACCTTTCTTGCAAAGGGCCTCGTCATCGGCATAAGAGGCGTCGCTTTGCTGGACCTGGCTGAGATATATGGAACAAGCTTTGCCAGCATATCGTACCTCATCACCACTTGCGGCGTGGGCAATCTCGTCGGCTCTCTACTGGGTATGCATCGGCCTAAGCTGGCATTTCGTGTACCTATGTTAAGTATGTGTTTATTGAGTTTCATTCTTTTAATATGCACACATTAAAATATTCTGGCTATGCGCGGGATGGTCAACGTTTTTACATTAGACAGGACTTTTTATACTTACTGTTAGTAGAAATAAATACGTTCGTCACATGCAATACATGAATTAATTTCGATGTGCATGACGCGCCATGATAATGTCTGACGGGCGCGATAAAAACAGAGATCAGCTCGCTGCCAGCAAGAAAACAGGGCAGAAAACAGGTACAGCGGAATCTTATGGATGCGATGTTCACGGCAACCGAAAAATAAAACACATTATCTGAACATCGTGTTATCCAAAGGAAGCTCCGAAAAGTATGAAAATAGGCGTACTCGTTGGCATACTGAATAGCAAAGGTTGGCGTCGGATCGAGTGATACTGCTCCACATAACGCGTTATGAAGGATAAGCATCAGTCGACGCCACACGAACCACAGCCAACGCACTTTTATTCAGTGACGTTGAAATAGTTGGGCAGTCTGTGCTGAACTTTCTTCTTTTCAATGTCTGTAAAAAAGTTCTGTAAGTGAAAAAAAAATTAGCTGCCGTTTCCTCATTCAAATGAGCAGCGGCGCACCGCAGGTGGCCACACTGCCGTAGCAGTGTTTTACCGCCGGCGGCACGGCACGTGCGTTTTTCCTCCAATGTGCCTGCATGGGGTTTAACACGTTGTTCCTGGGTCGTTGGCATGTTATTTAACCTCATACACTGGAATATAAAGCTGCGAGTTTTAGAAATATCAGTAAAAACCCACTTCAGCAGTCGTATTGTCCAATTTGACGTGCAAACGCGATCGCAATAACCGTATGAAAATACATTGCTCCTGGCCGGGGGGTGGGGGGGGGGGGGGGGGACGTACTATCCTGAACAGCTTGTTAGTACACAAAATCTTATCAACCAGATTCCACTGTATATCAAAATACGTACAGCTTCTTGATTTGTGCTTGTCATCCATGCCCCCCCCCCCCCCGCCCCCCTCCTCTGTTTTCTAGAACCTAATTTTTCCATTAAAGAACTTCCGCCAGAGCCTATCTCCCGACGAATGTCGACATAATGGAATTAGCATTGAAGCAGTGTATCAACACACCGTGTTGCCAACGCCGCAACGAGCCATGCATGAGGCGCGTATGCAACCGGGCACCTTGTATGCATTATCTCGTTTACTTTCCACAATACAGTGAACGACTAGACTACTTACGTCAGAACTTCAGCCAGGCCCGTGTGCTTGCGTTTTAGTACACGTTAAAGAACCGCAGGTGGTCAAAATTAATCCGGAGACCTCCACTACGGCGTGCCTCATAATCAGAACTGGTTTCGGCACGTAAAACCCCAGGAAGATGAAGTTCAGCCAGTTGGACTGTTTTTTTCTGAAGCCAGAGTACTTAATCCATGTGCATGCCGTGTTAAACAGACCGCAACCTACTAATTCTTTGTTTTGATTCATGATTGTGGCTTTTGTTGCACACTCTACTTACACTGAATGTTAGCGCCAAGCTTTTTTAGTCAGTAAAACAAATGTTTGTGTGTACACGAACGCGTGTGCATGCCACTTTGTTTCCAGCTTCGCAACCATCGTGTTCTTTCCCTTGTGAACCATGTCTCCTGCTGTCCTTTTTAGGGGCGAAGCTCCTTAGGGTGTGGGTCTGTCCCTCCTCTGTAGCATGTCGTCGTCGTCGTCGTCGTCGTCGTAGTCGTAGTAGTAGTAGTAGTAGTAGTAGTCGTCGTAGTAGGTAGCCACGTCTACTTTTATGAAAAAAAAAGAAATTCCGAAAGTTGTGTCCGTAGCGCGGAATCGAACCAGGGACCCCTCGCTTCCGAACGCGCGGCGCTAGCCACTAAGCCACGAAGCTTTTTTTTTTATTGCCATTTCACAAACACAAACAAAAATTATCAGATACACATGTACATATTCTAAATACACCAGCTACAACTCGGCCGGTGTATGTGGCTTAAAAATGTTTCACAGAAGCCAATTGATCCAATATCGGTAGCCATTCTGGGGGTTCACATTGGGCTCTGAACAAGTCTCGGGTGTAGATAACACTCTCAACAAAATAGTGTCTTGCTGAGTGAATTTGTATATGAGCATGCCTAACATCCATCCTGCTTTTCCATACGCTATGCATGCAAAGCAACATTAGCATATCACTCGGCACTTCCCCTGTATCCGCACATGGAAGAAACCGGAGTCCAAAAGGGCTTAATGGCAATTCTTTTTTAAGAGTTCTTTGCAAACATCCCACAGGAATATGGCATCGTGGCAGTCTAGAAAAATATGTTCTATTGTTTCCGGTTTCCTGCAGATTAAACAATTTACTGACCAAGGTACAAACAGACCTTTACTTTGTAAGCATGGCTTGACAGGGAGAGTGTCGGTATGTATTTGAAAAAAAGAATATTTTAACTGAGGGCCTGATCGGCATTTTTTTAACACGCTTTAACACATCGCGTTCGGGACCTAGCTTGTAGACAGCTCGACAGACAGGTGTTGGTAAGAATACATCAAGAATATCACAATACAAACGCTTTTTCGTAACATCAGACAAGTATTCATATGAAAACCTTGCCTTGAGCAAGCGTATAGACATTACCACATCACGCAAATAAGAACTAAGCGGCCCTGCTTTCAAAGAAAACGATGATACAACAAAATCAGATAGATAATTCTGTAATCGTGCTTGGATCACAGCTCTCAAAAATACATCAGTTTGATCCCGCACAAAGAAGAATCTGCTCACCAACTGCTTGAAGAACAGATGCGAGAGCCCTAGACCCCCATTTTTCACCTTATGAAACAAATTGCACCGGCTGGTGCGCTCCCACTGCGATCCCCATATAAAAGTCACGAATACTCGGTGGAATTTTTGAACCGAACTTCTGGCCATGGTCACCACTTGCATCACGTAAAACACTTTGGAAATTAAAAAGATATTGCAAACGGAAGCTCTTGGAAATACTGAAAAGTTATGGCCACCCCATTTATCGGTAGTACTTTTAACACGTTTGTTTTCCTCAGACCAATATTCTTCCGCATTTCGGTAATAATTTAGTGGAACTCCAAGGTACTTTCCTGGGGAAGCTGTCCAATTCATATTGCAGTACACATCGGGTGTGCTCTGCCATATGCCATGCCAAAATCCAAGGCATTTCGGCCAACTGATCGCGCTACCTGTTGCTGTGCAGAAAGCTATAGCTATTTTGACAACTTCTTCCACGCTTTTCTCATCAGTACAAAACACAGCTATGTCGTCACTACGACATATGTGACATATACGACATATACGACAGCTACGTGCGCTAGCCAGTACGCCACGAAGCGCACATGAACACACGCACCACGATGACAATAAATACCCAACATTAACCAAAGACTGCGCGTTTCTAACGCGTTTGTGCTAGCGCGTTACGGCCCGTGTAAGAAGCTGGTCTGGTGTAAGACGCTGTGGCCTCTCCGCCTTACCCCCGTATTCATAAACGCTCCTCGACTTGACTTGCCACCGCCTTGGGCAGCGCGTTCGAAACGCGTTGAAGGCGGTGGCAAGTCAAGTTCAAGTTCGAGGAGCGTTTATGAATACGGGGGTTATACTCTCTCAGCAGTCATGTGATGGCGTCGGCAAACGCGGTGCACGTTCCGGCATGTGTAAACGGCTGTGTAAGACGCTGTGGACTCTCCCCCTTACTAGAGAGTACTGCACGTTTCTAACGCGTTTGTGCTAGCGTCCCTTTAAGCGGGAGATGGTGCAATTATAATGAAGGGCGCTGTTATAAAATAGGAATGACGTCACATATTGCGCGTGTCATTGGTGGAAGTCAATCGTTCGATTTAGTGCGGCGAGACTGGGCGAATTACACGGAAGATTCGCGGTTTACCGATGATTCCCTGCGGAGCTTCGCCCACTCATCATCATTCACCCCGTGGATATGCGGTGTTTTTTTTTTCCTGTAAGGCTAGTGCATTTATTGCAGTGCTATGAACTTTCAACCCTTTACGCGTGCTATTATCAGACGCTTTATTGTTGCCTTTTTTGGGTGGGGGGGGGGGCGATTTTTGGTTCTCCTGGAAACTTTCGGTGCCTGTGGTATGTATATCTGAGCGTTTTATTGGGAAAATGTGTACCATTCATTTCGTCAGTGTTCTCGGTTGGCTGGTTCTAATGCAGCTTATCTTTTCATTTGACTACACTTATTAAAAAGCAAACACCAAAATCACCTAAACATCTTGCTCTTCACGGCTGCGCCTTGAGGAATGGAAGGCAAACATATGACCATTTTACAATGTTTACTATACCTCACAGAGCTTACAGTACGTGCTTTACTTATTGTTTAATCCAGCAACACTGTTTGTTACACGGCTGTCTCTTTATTTACTCGGTCATAGGAGGCAAGCTACACGACACGTACAACACGCAGTTGGTCTCAATTTTGGCAATGGCAGCCACCTGCATCACGGTGACCATGATTCCACTGAGCGGCATCCTAGCACTGGCACACGTTAACATGTTTCTGTGCGGGCTGAGCATCGCTGCATTTTCCACTGGTGAGTATCAAACGAGTGTGGTTGAGATATGGCGAGCTCATAAGTGTCGTATAAGCGCGCTTTAAAAAAAAAGTTTCGCATCAATTGGCAAATCTTTTAGCAAGACTACCCGATAATCCTTTTTCCAGTTGTCTCAGCTCTCCTGTATTCTCAAATGAACTACGTTCACTCTGATTAAGCACAAGCAGAGTAACCGGTCTCCGTTTGGTAGTAACCAGTTCAATATGCAACAACCAGTTTTTGAGTACGCAAAGAGCAAATGGAGTTGAGTGTGCAGCAGGGAGTTATTCCCATGAAACTTAATATCTGCACTCCCTTTGCACCCATGCCAAGATAATGTAGGATCGCAATCCATTTTTGTGGTTACTGTCGTTATCTCGGAAGAATTAGCTATGTAGTGAAGGGAGACGATGGAATGCGAAAGCCGGTTGCAGATTTCATTTCGCTATAGCAACCCCTAGCGCGAAAACTCATGCTCAAGTGAATAGTAGATTGGATGCATCGCCGTATATTGTACGCCTATCAGATAGACTTCGGTTCGCCATGTTTGCGTGCATTAATAGCGAAAGCTAACAAAAAATTGGAGGACTCTTAAGTTTCGCCTTTAAGAGTAGAACGCGATAGCGTTATCAGGACCCGTTCGCATCACATCGTTCGCATCCGGCAAGTAGGCTTCATTCACTGCACCACAGAACGTGGGAAAGCCAGCTTACAAAGACAAGCTTACGCTGATCGTTTTAAAGTCGACTTCACTTTTAAACACAGATGCATTGCCGTGAAGACATTTTTCCAGGGGCAACATAAGTGGTCTTTTATTAAAATGTGAGGGCCCTAGCACCTTTTTTATTATTTTATTGATTGTGTGCTATTGCCCTGGCGCGCACGCGTGTCCAAAGCGCATTAGCAGGTAAAGTCCCAATTTCACCTGCCGAGGATGCGAGCGCCATCTGGATATCATTTTCGCAAGTAAAGTACCCGAGCGCGCGGCAGCAGTTCTGGTAGAAATGCCATGAAATGGCATTGTGTTGAGTTTCCTCGTAGCAGAATTACGTTTTCTCGTACATTCAAATTACAATCCGACGGCAAATCCGACGCCGAATGGCAAAGTTGTCATCATCATCATCATAATCAGCCTATTCATGTCAGCTGCAGGACGAAGGCCTCTCCCTGTGATCTCCAATTACCCCTGTATTGCGCTAGCTGATTCCAACTTGCGCCTGCAAATTTCCTAACTTCATCACCCGACATAATTTTCTGCCGTCCTTGACTGCACTTCCCTTCTCTTGGTATCGATTCTGTAACTCTAATGGTCTACAAGTTATACATCCTACGGATTACATGGCCTGCCCAGCCCCATTTCTTCCGCCTAATGCCAACTATAGAATACCGACTATCCCCGTTTGTTCCCTGATCCACACCGCTCCCTTCCTGTCTCTTAACGTTAGGCCTAACTTTTTCGTTCCATCGCTCTTTGTGCGGTTCTGTTAACCACCAAGTTTCTGCCCCATATGTTAGCACCGGTAGAATGCAATGATTGTACACTTTTCTTTTCAACGACAGTGGTAAGCTCCCAGTGAGGATTTGGCAATGCCCACCGTATGCACTCCAACCCAATTTTATTCTTCCGAAAATTTCTTTCTCATGATCAGGGTACCCTGTGAGTAATTGACCTAGATAAACGTACTCCTTTATAGAGTCTAGAGACTGACTGGCGATCCTGAATTCTTGTTGTCTTGCCAGGCTACTGAACGTTATCTTTGTCTTCTGTATGTTGATCTTGATGCCCACTGCTACACTTTCTCGGTTAGCGTCCTCGATCATTTATTTTAATACGTCCCCATTGTTGCCGAATAGAACAACGTCATCTGCAAACCGAAGGTTGCTGAGATGTTCGCCGTTGATCCTCACTCCTAAGCCTTCCCATTCTAAGAGTGCTTGAATACTTCTAATCATACAGTGAATAGCGTTGGATAGATTGTGTCTCCTTGTCTGACCCCTTTCTTGATAGGTAACTTTCTAGTTTTCTTGTGGAGAATCAAGGTAGCTGTCTAATCGTTGTAGATATTTGCCAAGATATTCACGTATGCCTCCTATACTCCATGATTACACAATGCCTCTATGAGTGCTGGTACCAATACTGAATCAAATGCTTTTTCATAATCTATGAAAGCCATATATAGAGGTTCATTTTACTCCGCAGATTTCTCTATTACCTGATTTATGACATGGATATGATCCATCGTAGAATATCGCTTCCTGAAGCCAGCCTGTTCTCTTAGAGTCGTACTTTACCATTTTTCTGATGGATTTCACTGTGATAAATTCAATTTTTCTTCACCAAAACCTGCACTACGTGGAGGGCCTGCGTGGTCGGGGTGGTTGGGGTAGTTGGGGATGATTTTCTCCCCCACAGACGCCGACATAGCACGCCGACGCCGGATTTTCTGCGACGGGGGGCCTTTAACGCTATCGCGGTAATATGTTTAAAGGTACGCGATAACCACATCGGTAGTTCGGCGATGGCGTTGTACCGCTAAGCACGAAGTCGCGGTCTCGGTTCCAGGCAGAGGCGGCTGCATTCCGACGGTGTCGGTAAGCAAAAACGCTTATTTAATAAAGTCAACGCTAAGAAATCGCAGGTGAATCGCCTAAGTTAGACCTTGGCCCACCACTGCAGCGTCTCTCATAATCCAGTGGGGAGTTTTGCGATGTTGTTCCATTGAAAAAATGCCACTGTTCCAGCCCCAAGTGTCCCAGTATTCCCCGTAATGAATTGGTATTCTATTTGATGGTGTGCTGACATGGAGACCGCTAAACAGAATGCAAAAGACTTCATGTAGATAGCAACAGAACAAATTGTTGTGTGATTTGCGTGCAGGTGCGAACGTCTGGATCATCAGGATGTGGAGAGAGAACAGCAGCCCGGCGCTGCAACTCTACCACTTGGCCTTCGGTATCGGTGGCTTCGCGGGTCCATTCATCGCGCGACCGTTCTTGTCGAACAGCGACGGCGGCAATTCGACCGCACCGAACACTACCGACAACGTATACCTGAACCAGAGGAACATCGCTTACCCGCCTGTCAACTTGGTAGAACTGGCCAATAGCTCCACTGCTCAAAATGGCACGGGCGAGTCGAGCGTTTACTTTGCATTCGGCATCGTCGGAGCATTTTGCTTGATTCTGACTATTTCTATGATCGTGCTTTACATTATAGACAATGCGGACTTCAAACCTGCGATACCTGAAGACGAGAGCTCTACGGCTGCTGAGGAACCATGTAACCCTGCCCTCTTTACCCGAATCATTGTGGCAACAATGTGCATGTACATAGGCATTTACGTCGCACTCGAGTGGACCACGTCCCAGATGGTGGCCTCATTTGCAATCAAGAGCGAGCTACACTTCTCGAAGTCATTGTCTTCTCGCGTCGAATCTGTTTTCTTCTTCTCCTTCGCCGCTAGCCGCCTCACCGCAAGTCTGATTACGATCAAAGTTTCCGCCTTCTGGATGCTAGTTTCAGCGCACGTAATTCTTCTACCCACGGCCGTGACGCTCGCGCTACTGGGTTCCAGCAGCTCCACGGTGCTCTGGCTCTCCAGTGCTCTCTTTGGTGTCGGACAAGGACCTATCTACGCCGCTTTAATATCCTGGACGTCCGGGCACATCAATCTAAACAACAAGATGATGTCTCTAGTTGTTCTGACCGAAGGCATCGGATCAATGTCAGCGCCGGTTATTGTAGGCCAGTTTCTGGACAAGGACCCTAACGTGTTCCTTTATGTGTGTCTTACGACTGTTGCGTTGTGTGCGGTTATTTTCATTTCTATGTATCTCTACGTAAGAAGAGCGCGCCGCCGAAGCGATGACAAAGAACTGCTAGTCAACAAAACTGATAACTAGCATAACGACAGGTTTCAATAAATCTTCGAGGTTTGCCTCAACATGCGTTATACCGCGACATAAAGTGAACCATCAGTTGACCTTATTTTTCGTATCGAATGGACAAGGCGGCCTTGAAATGACAATATATGACAGCCTTGTAACGCCCTTTGCAAGCTATTTAGCGAATATTTTAGAAGAAAGCGACGCGAACATTCCCGCAATACTTCAAGTCTACAAGTCTCTGCGACCATTTATAGACTTTCTTCCCACCTTCACCTGTGCGCGCCACCAGTGTCCTTCCTCTCCCCTGCTTTCTGTCTTCTTCTCCCTATATCCGTTTCTCTCTGTGTAGGGTAGCAAACTGTACGTGCATCTGGTTAAACTCCCCATCGTTCCTCTCTTCTACCCCCATGTCTCTTGTTCTTTGAATTCTGTGCTGTAACTACATTTGTCATTTTGGCCTTATTTTCTTCCCAGTCCAAGGTAATCTTGTCGGAGCTAGCTGCATTGCTGCGGTGGTAAATAAAGGTATACAACCTAAGGAGTTTTATGAACGTTAGCCTCTGTTAGCCAAGCAGTGCTGCGCAAAACTTTCTCAGTTTTCACGCCTCCTGATCAACCTTTTCTAGTGCGTCGCTCTAACTTCCGTGAAATTGCTAGGTGCTCATCAAAAGGAGACGAGATACGCACAAGCTCTCTCAGCCTGCAACCAACCAACATTCACAGATTTGAGATACAATAAGCCAGTTTTATCATTCAACAAATAATTTGTAATAAAAACAACGCATCGCACGTTCTTACAAGCTCAAAAAGTAAATTCTTCGCTCGAAGCAGCACCCTGCGTTGCCATTTTCACTTCACTTTTTCATAGCTTCAGATAGTATTTTTGTATGTTTTTTTTAATAACCAGCCATGAAAGCTGTACTGCTGCTTTATTCAGCCTGTGTGAAGTTATAAGCTGAATGTGACATCCATCATTGGAACAATATATGTGCCTAAGTCTGCCACATTAAGGTGCTCTCAATATAGCTTGGACGATTAACGGTAAATTATATACAGTACCGTGAACCAGGATGTGTGACGGGTTTCTACCAGGGTGTATAATCTTTCAATACATTCTAAGTAATGCTTCGAATATTGGCAGTAGAGATCAACAGTTTTTTTTTTTCTGGTCATACCTTATTTACTCGAGCAGCCGTAGGAAATATTGCGATATCAGCTACAAGGCACTTAACTTAAATGTACTCAAAAATTTAATTATGAAAATATTAGCACATGTTTTAAACGCGAAATTGAGGCCTTTAAGTGTTCAAGGTGGCTGCGCGCATATGCCCGGGAGTGTGATGATACCCATTATATCTTAATAATGGCAATGTGGGCGAGTTAATTGGTTTAAGTTCATAGCGTAATTACTGCAGCGCCAAGCACTGAGGTTCGGAAAAACAGGTAAAAAGGCTGAAAGGGTAGCAAGAGAAGGACAAAAACGATCGTGCTGCGTTTGTCCTTGCTATTCCTTCGTCCTTTTGAGCTTTCTTTCCGCACTTCAGTGCTTGGCGCTGCAGTAATTACGCCATTAAATCCTAGCTAGCGAGGAGGAGGGAGGGGGGGGGGGGTCAGTAAAGGCAGGGAGGTTAACTACAATTTGTTCAATTGGCTACCGGAAAAAGACACAATAACAGGAAACAGTCTAATGTGAGAGAAGTCATTGATTCCCAAGGACATGCGTACAGATGTCAAAGCGCTCACTCGACGCTTGAAGGATTTTTGTATTTTCAAGACCAGCAATCTGGGACATCGACTACTGCGGCGAAGCCGACCCTGGGGCGATGCGGTTGGCGTAACTCTATGGGAAGCATTTTTTAAAAATCGATTACTGAGCAATGGCTCGTTTTTCGCGATTTGCACTTTAGGCACTAAATCCCGACAACGTTCTCGCGGTATATGTCGAGTGTAGTCTAATTCCACTGGCTGGATTGTTTTCCTGGGGCACTTTTGTAGACCCAGTGAAAATGCATGGGGTGATTTTTAAAATGTAGTTTGCAGCACAGTAAAAACTCATCCGCTAATTGCACTCTAGTGGCACATACTTTAGGTCTCTCTATATATGTAGGTCCAGTTTGGTTTTTAATCCGCTGGCCTGAAGTTTTTTCCTGGGGCGCTTTTGTTTGGCTACTATGCGGCAAAGCATCTCTACAGGGGCAAAAGATTCGTCCGCCGTTGAATTGATGGGAAAGAGCTTGCGGACCATGTCAAAAATGGACACGAATGTGCAGCTGTGATGCATATTTGCTCCATGACGTATAAGGAAAGATGATGGTATTAGATTCTGCAAGAAGGAGCGGGCCAAATGGCTTTATGAAGTGCCATCGAAGCGCGAAGCCTGGTTGCGCGCCCCCCTTTTTCTCAAGTTTCGGTGCATGGTAAAGTGTTTCATTTGGTATTTAGAAAGATAAGGTGCTTAGACAGATTTAGTATTAGGCAAATTTTTGACACAAAAGGACATCGCCAAATAGAGCACTTGTTACGTGTGTTTACGTGTTACTTGTTAGGTGTTTACTTGTTACGTGTGTTACGTGTGTTTAGTTCAATGTGCTGACAATGCGAAGGTTTGAATATTATCAGTGTAAAAACAAATTGAAAGGAAAACTCATGATCTATAGTGCGCGTGACGGAACGAAATAAAGAGGAAAAGATAGTCCCCGTGTTACAGCGAAAATCAGCAGCTTCGTCTCGTTTAATAAACCATCCCGTTTTAGTTTTAAATGAATAAGCATTTCTATGCCTACCAAATGAGAAATTTGTCCGTCCGTCACGTAAGACGAATGCAATGGCTCATAACCACGTAAGGCAGAGGCTACAAGCGCTCAGCGAAGTGAAGCGAACAGCGCATAGATTCATTCAGATCACCCATACAATACACAGAACAGCACACGTTTCAATAAAGAACAAGTGCAAAACAAGCATCCGAACCATGAATAAACATTGCATGCTCACTCAGCAATTGTAGTGGTGGTTTTGTAACAGCTTAGCTGGACATCTAGGTTGATAAGGACCGATAATATTTCGTAAGGGTCGGATCGTGTTCGATAAGGTTGATAACGACCGATGAGGGTTTATAAGGGTTTATGCTGGTCGAATCAAGTTTCATAACATTGATGATGACACCGGGCAGCGTGGGGATTAGCAAGCGGCACAATGCTTGTGCATACTTAGGCAACTCCCAGAGGAGTTTCTGCGTGATTTCTTTTATCAGTTTGGAAGTATAGCTAAAATCATGTGTGCGTGTTCAGTGTACACAAATCTCGCACGTTATGCGCGAAGGTAAGGTTGTGAAGGTTTGAGAAAGTGGAGCCGCAACCACTGAACTACACCGGGTCAATTGTTGTAGGGCCTGCTGTGAGCCACACGATTGCTTAGCTGAGCAAATTGGTAATCTCTTGAGAATACTTCTCGGAGCCCCGCTTTGTCACGAATATTTCCTCTCGTAAGGTGACTTTCACAATGTCCTCGTAGCGCAACAAAACACTGGTCTGACGATCGTTCGGACATGACTAACCTGATTCCGGGCTTTTAAATGCAGTCGCACCAAATCGCTTGGAAATACGAAGAAAACATACAATGCGTTTGTTTCTCCACAAACTCAGTCGTACTGTGGGGAAGCAAGCTTCTAGTTTATGGCAGCGGTATTTCCCGTACACAACTTTTTTTTATTATTGTGAAAGCAGTTATATGTACACTCCAGGCGCATTTACGCCGACGTCATCCGCGTCGCCTTCGCTGTCGCCGCGATGTTCCGTGTGAAGTCCGACTGCGATAACATCGCGGCCGGATGCCGTATGTTGCCGGTGCGAGTGGAAGCATGCCAGATTCATCTTAGAAGCCTGGTGGCTCAATCTCGAAGGTTATGAAAAACGGCGCACAACAATGCCTCAAGCAAGCACGTCTCACTGTGTATTGTGTGTATTACACGGACAAACAGGTGCACGCAGAACATCAACTCACCACTCTTGCGTTGCACTAAATGCTGAAGAAATTAAACATTCACTGTAAGATCACCGCGTACTATCGTCAGTCAAAGCAAACAGCAGAGAAAGCTTCGCTTACTCTGCTTACCACACTGAGTCGGATCCACATAATTTTATTGCGATTGCAAATATAGGGACACTCCAGGCACATTTCCGCCGTCGTCGACGACGTGATGTTTCGTATAATGTCCAAGTGCGATAACATCGTGGCTGCGCGCCGTATAGTATGGGTAAAGTGAAAGCGTGAGAGGGTGAGCAAAGAATGGTTGCTCATTCTCGCGTGCGCAAGGGAGGAAGGCGGGGAAAAAGCGCTCCGTCTTCCATCGCGCACAAGGCCGCAGGGAAAGTGGGGGACGTTTTACTCCCGTGGCGGCTACGTATGGCGCGGCTGAGCGCGGCCGCGCGGCCCCGATCTAGAAAGCGATCTGCGCTGGCTACAAAGTCTAGGCGGGCCGATGGCTGGGACCCTATAACGTAAAACTATCCAATCTGTTTTCCTTCGAATCACCTGATGTCCAATTTACGTAACCGCCAACGCAAGCATCGGGCGGTGACTCGCAGCGTTGTTTGAGAAGGCTATTGAAACGCTCTCCTATTTTATAGGAGGTCACTGCATGTTGTTTGCTTTCAAAAGGAATAGCATTGCCTAACTTAACATATATTTCTTACCTGATTGGCTGACCAAGGGCGATGAGCACGCAGAAGTGGAGGGGGTAACGTGGGGCCGGGCTAGCGCAGTGAAAGTAGATAACCTGATGAGCAGGGTGTTGCCGGCGTCTGCGTTTGCCCTTCTTCTTCTTACTTAGCTTTCGGTGTCTGCTATAAAATCACGTGGGCGTGCAACGGCAACGTAACAATGCAGCTAAAACGAATCTTCAGTGAAGAAAATTTGACATAGCGATGTCGTTTTCGTGCTGAAAGGACTCGACAACCATATAATGTCACGCAAAATTTTAATATAGCCAAATAAATCCATTCTCCACGGCAGCTCCGACTAGCCAGTGCCAGAGCGATCGGCGGGTACCCACCTTCTATTGATGTCGGAACGGGGCAGTGTCCGGCTATTAAAAAGAAATTTACGTTTTGATCGGCGTAATAATGCATCTTTAATGCGTACAAGCCACCTTGACGCAGTGATTTTTCACGGTTTTTGGACGTCAGGTGACAGACAGGCGAAGTGGACGCCGCCCGAAAACTTTTCACCAATTGCGGATGGCTGATGGTAAAAGGCATAGAATCGAAAAATAATATTTTTCTGTTGTTCGGTCTCACGTGCATAATTAGTGTGCACACGTCATATAAGAGTGAGTAGCTCTCGCGGTTTTTTAACAGCGGGGCTGTTTAAGCCGAGCGTTAGTCCGTAACCTGCGGACAGAAATTGTGGGCCGATCCTGGCGGTAGTGCAGAAAGGGTCCAAGCGCAATGACACATACCTCTGTGAACTGGCGAAGCTGAGCCTGGTTAAGTCTAGCTAAGCATGGTTGGGACTACTTAAGCTTAGTCTCTCATCGATAGACAATCGATAGTCAACCAGCAGCTAATCGATAAATGATCAATAAATCCTAAAAATGCTGGGAATGACTCGGTAGTGCTTAGCCTAGTCCAAAAGCCATGCCAAGCTAGGTGCCCATCAGCTACGCTTTCTCTGTAGCATTGAGCCTCCCGTGCAAGCTACGCTAATATTTTTCTTTTACGTTGCGTGAAAGACAAGTGAAGTTGGGCAATCATGGAGGCCTGATTGCAAAAATAGAATAGAAGCAGTTTGGAATAGCCTTTCGTTAATGTGCCCCTGATGCCTTCGTGTGCGGTGTATTCTCGGCGCAATTAGCGTTGAAGCTAGAAGTAGCACGATGGACAATTCGCTCGCTGTTGCTGCCAGTCTCCCCAGCGAGTGTCCGCGCTTATCGAGAGAGATGTGCTCGTTTGTGATTGTGCGTGCGTGACAACGTGCAGGTTAATTTAGTTAGTAAGCGAATGTTTAGAGCCGTTTATGCAGCTGATAAAACGACTAACCTTAGTTTGCACAGCTGTCTAATAAATTTCAGTCGCAATCAGTGATTCGCCTGTCGGGCGAAATTGACCTTATTGTTAATATTATTGTAGTTAACATTATTATTACTTATTACGCTCAAGCCAGGCGCAATACACATACAAGTTTCGAATACAGGCGCAGTTCTGTCTTCTTGCGACTGAGTGCCGATAATTTTTTTCGAGCAAATGGGGCACAGCGTGTCGTTTACAAAAAGAAGCTTGGTGTCTGCCACTGCGGATACGGTGGCATAGACATGTTGTAAATCCGGTTTTCTATTGGATGGCGCATATCAGCACGCAGAAAGAGAATTTCGGGTGGTGGGTCGATTCCTTGTAGGAAAAATGGATATATTCTCTCGCGCAAGCCGTTGCTTTAAAAGTGAATCCTAAGTACAAGTGCCCAAAATGGTGGTATTAGGTAGTGTGCGCTGTTTCCGTCTCTTGTTGTTTTCTTCCTGTTTGTTTCTGGCAGCGTCTCAATACATTAACATAAGGTCACTGTCTCGTTCGACGGAAACACCTAAACATTTTTGCAGTAGGTAGAGTCATCTGCGTTCGGCGTTCTTGGAAGTAGTCCCCTTCCGAGGTGATCAAAAAGCACAGTGCTACTTCATCTTTCTTTTCCTTTTATTAAACGTGCGACATTTAACGGTAGTGCGCGAAGGCGAGTATTACAAGCTTTTGAGCTGTAGTCGTTTTTTATTGAAAGTTGCACACGTGGCTTCACTCCCGTGCGGCCGAGACGTGGACTGTCAGAGTATGGTCATTTATCGGACAATGCCAGGGCTACTACTTTTGTTTTCTTGCCAGAAAACCGTCCCACCCCCCTAGTCGGTCAAATAACAGTCATAACCTTACCACAAACAAGACAAATTGGCTTGTGCTTTTGAAAGCGGATAGTGACAGTCTATCAACTCTTTGTCTTTGGATCTTAGCATTTGCTTTCTTTCAAGCCCATGCTGCCCTAGAAAAAAGTCGGCAGAATTTTTTTTCTGGTTACAATAAGCATTCTCAATAGGAAGTAAACATTTTCGACAGTATTCGTCTTCTCCCGCAGTGCGACGTGTGTGGCGGCGTTGTGTAGAGATTCGGGGAAAAAATGGTCAAATACCATATTGAGCAGCTGATTGCTGCACTCTCGTTAAATGCTAAACGCTTTTTGGGTTGCATGACACCATTTACACACCCTTACGTTGTCATTTTCTTGGCACATGAAAAATTTGTGCTGTTCAAATGAATGTTCTATGGTGTAAGTGCTGCATTGTTTTGCTTATTTTATTTAATGTACTAAGCTTGAAAATGCCGCTAGTCAGACATAATAGAGCACAGAGAAAAGGCCCAACTGCATGCGGCACGGTCTTACCCTTACAATAAATTCGCTAACGAGACAGATCATGAATCCAACTACAAAATGATATCTCGCACCAAAGGAATGTGGGAAAAACCACTAGGACACACTAAGTTCGACAATCTTATTGTTAACAGGTGATTCAAGGGTGACGCAAGGCGACAACTGTTGCATATGACGGCGTGCATACGACTAGACCATCAATAGAATAACATGACTTTAGTGAACCAAGAACCAATATGCAGGCCATGCGGTAAAACTTTATTATAGCAACACATTTTCAGCATTGTTCGTACAACTCAACGCTTGAAGCCTGTGTATATTTGCGGCGGTACGTATATGTTTTATTGCTTCATGGCCCACTTTGGTTATTAGCCTGCGTAACACCGCGACTAAATTTCGCCTCATCGCACGCACATTTAAGCCTTCTTGAAAACAGAACCAGGACGATTCAGTCACTGGAGCAGCCTTTCATTCATTTATCACACAGTCTCATATTCGCTCGAGGAGGATTATAGCGGGGAGCATGTATACACGCATTAAAACTTTTTTCAAGGTAATATTATAAGAAGTGATACCCAAAGCAAACAAGATCTAAAAGAAGTAACAAAGCACCAGGGGCCGAATTCACAAAGCTTTTCGATCGTAAGTGCTGCACCACGATTGGCTGACACCTGCTTCTGCGAACAGTTTTAGCGTGATAACGTTTTTGTGAATCCGGCCCCAGTATGTAGCATACAGAATGTGAGAAGGGTGAAGTATACCCCCACCTGCACCACTAATGTATCGCAGGTTAGTATGTAGCATACAGTAGTTACCATGAGCCTAAAAGAAAAATATTTTGAAATTAAAGGCGTGTAAAATTGTTATACATTACCAGGAATTTGGGACATCGCCGAACAGCGCCTCTAGCGGCCGCCTCTGAAAACATACGCGTTTTCTACGGGAGAGCGTCGTTTTTTTTTTCAAATAACTAATCATAGAAGCCATGTTTTAAAATATTCGCATGGAAATAGGCTCTTGGCGCTTAGCCCGAAATAACATGCAAGTGGTACCATTACATACGGCAGAAAACTCGTTCCAAATTGCGGGCGAAGTTTCAATTACGGGAGTCTATTGAAAAGCCAAAATTTTGGAGGCTTTTTTGGCCAGTAAAAAGCAATTTGCAATGAACCTATTGCATTGACTGACGTATTCCTGGGGATTTATCAACTTCAATGAATCAGCTTTCAGCTAGTTGCAGCAGCAGCTCTTGAAATGGCAAAGAAGTCGTTCCAAAATCGCAGTTTTCATAACAAGGTCGCGGAATTTATTGTGGTACATATATGAACCTAGTTTTCGCCAACAGCAGCGCTTCGAAGCGGTAGCTGAGCGTGTTGAGCGACCACAGATCAAGCTCACTGATAACCAGGATCGTGAGTTCGCAGGTTTGAAGCCAGCTGTGCCGCGCTTCTTCTTATCACTTTGTCGCTGCTTAGTTTGGCAGTTTTCCACCCAATGGCATATTCCGAAATGCAGGACATTTGGTTACGGTTGTTGTTTAGATTCTTTCTACTGTACCAAAGTCTTCCTAAAAAAATATCTGGCTGGTTTCGAGAACATGCGATGTGTTTTCAAACATCTTTTGCACTTTAGGTATATTGTATTTTGGAAACTAAACGGAGGTAACATGTTTTGAAAGTACATTTCTTTTCTAAGGTGAATATTTATGAAGACATTACTAAGAAATATTTTGCCTTTTCAGCTACGTCTTGGGAAAGGCGTGTTTTGTGCAACTCTTTTGCGGCTTGGAACGTGCCACAAAAATAAATAGCGCCCAGTGTGTGCAATTAAAAGACACAGAAGTAGAAAAGTTGGCTGCAGCCCCAGACGTAGTATTTTTACAAAGGAATACAGTTGAAGCTATTTGACTGAGTGTATTTGCAATATATCAAAGCAGAATTTTTGCGTATACCTGACCTTCAGTGCAAATGAAGGATATTCGAATTATTGCACAAGCATGTTTGCTTAGTACAAACCAGTACCTCGAAACATAAACATTCTACCCTCAATATGCAGCGCACGTGTCCTATCATTTGAACCATTCCCATATACCTTCACAAAATTCTAGAAATACTAAAAGTCTTCATATTCTTTTACCCTTTTACCACAACTTACGCAGAGGAGTATTGGAAATTATGCGAAAAGACTCTGATACGTGTTAATGTAGCCTATCGTGTAAAAATAGAGAACGATTACAATCACAGACCACACCCTTTTCGAATTATGCCCACAAAGTTGTGCAAGAAGACACTGTTTTCAGCTACAAATACCGAAGTTGCCATATAGCATTCTGCTGTTCTGTTCTTGACTAACTCTATTGCTGAATCAGGTCACAGCACCATGATATGATTACTGGTGCAATTCTTTAGTAATTATGTGCAAATATTCTCCTACCCTAAATTTAACATGTTTGAATAATTGAAGAAACATGAGAAAGGACCGTGACGGTTTGCAGAAATGTTCCTTTATTATAATTGTTTATGACTCATACCGGTACGGTCGTTTTGTCATGATCACGCCAGCGTGCACTGAGCATCATTTATCATTTTGTCTACTGCCTATAAATAAAATACAAAAGTGTCGTTCCTTGTGTGTGAGTAGCACAATGGCAGCTGAACCTTTCACGTGGTCCTACTAAGCCAAACCTTTCCTTTTCTGCCATGGTGCCACAGGACATGTCGATTTCACACTTGATTTTCACCCTTTCAGTTTCCTAGAAAGCATATTGAGGTACACAAGACGAACAGGCGAAATTTTGAAGTAGTCCTGAGATATGAGTAAAATTTCATAGGCAATGTTATTATCCTTTATTTGTTTACAAATTTATTACACCTCATTGGTGATAATAATGACGTACTACATAGCAGTTCAGTTCTTATATTTAATACAACATGTCTGAGATGGCTGTCCTGAAAATTAACCAGGTGTAAGCATTGCATGACGTTGGCTGGAAGGCCATTCATTAAAAAATGTGTGCAGAATAAAGAAAATACAGGTTTTCAATGGCACAGTCACCGTCAAAGTTTACACGGCCGAGATTCTGCGATTAAGTTCATTTTCAACGCAGCTACGCCCACAGCCAGTAAAAGTATGCAAAACTTTTGTTTACTCTAGACCAGGATACGCTGTAAATCCGAATGCCACGATGCGTGCCTGAGGCGTAGAAATATAATATTTTTTCAGCTTCAGGCGTGCGAAAGCTTTGGGCGCTGACTATACGTTCTGAAGGCCAGGCTGCTTTTTAGCTTATACGTGATGACAAGCGCCGAGCTCTTGATGATGGAATATTAGAGCGTAGAATTGTAGAACTTGTGCAAGGTCAGGTGACTTCACGACGCAAACCTAGCGATAGAAGCTTAGCATGCTTTTTGTTTATTAACACTGATGATAAATGAATAATCAGAGTAAATTAATGTTACTGCCCGTTTCTGGACAGACTCGAGTGTAACGCATAAGTTCTATATGACTGAAGGTTCCATGCTAATTCAATACAGGGCTTAGGGCATTCATATTCGAATTTTGGCCTGTCATACGCCTACCGAATCTTTAGCAATGAGAAGAGGTAGACAATTGCTTCTTGGGATGTAGCCGAGGCCATGGTAGATGTGATTAGTAATGCGGTATATGTGAGTAGGCTGACTGGGATTATTACATGAAGTACGCCAACGTACCTAGGTTAAGTCACGGTGGAAATTACAGAGCCCTTTATTGTATATGTGTTGAAGTCATGTGAGAGTGTCTCTGCTAAAAAGTTATAACTTTAATAATATCACGACTGAGTAGCCTTCTCTTAAACTGTTGGTAAAAATACTGTGTACGAAGTTCTATTGTGGTTTAAACTGCAACGTTATCAGCGCTTCCAAAGAAAGCCACTACAAGTCCATCTTTCTCGGGCGTTCATTTCACCTAGGTACAGTCAACCACAAAAGTTTGCGGACCACGCGAGCGCGTGGCCAAGAGCCTCTTCGCGACACTTCCGCTACGTCACCAGCGATCGACAGCAGCGCTACGTTGAAGACGCATCCCTCCTTAAATCTATGGCCTGTCTATTTTCGCACTGTGCGCAAATATTTTCTACCTATCTCTTTCAACGTGACGCGCTCTTTGTTAGCCAGGGCTACTTGCTTATATTTTTGAGAGCAGAATATCAGTACAAGTAATCAGACAGCGTATTCTTCGGCTGTTATCAGTTCTATTTTCGCGTAGCCACGCTGTTTTTTTTTTCGTGAGTGCGTGAGTGAGCGGTGAGGCAGCCATGGGACACAGATGCTTAGTCAGTAGGCAGAATTTTTCCGTTCCTCCCCCATCGCTAAGTGACAGTAGCGGCCGGGATTTGATCGCCTGCGCCCAGGTTTTGCTGCGCAAAGCCCGAACCACCGCGCTGCTATAGTGGTTACATTTAGAAAAATAAGAAATAATCGGGTGCGATGACTCTTTTTATAACCCTTTGCGACACGGCGTTCTCGTTTGGGGACTCGAACTT
>NW_023605477.1:0-39471 GCF_013339745.2 Dermacentor silvarum
CACGCTTGCGACCGGCAGCGCGATCGAACCACTCTCTTGCACATGTGTGATCAGTGTCGCGGCATGCAACACGCTTTTGTTGCTTTTCGTTGCCTTGGCCGTGAAATGACAGCTGGTTTACGATGCTGCTTGCACCGTTCCGTTCTTGTGTTGTTTACTTTTCTACTGTTTGAGCACCAGTGCCTTCGCATTGTGGTTTCACTTTTGTACTCTCAGTGCGACGTTAGTCTTGTCGCAGTGGATTGAAGACGTTGTTTTAGCGCATGCATATTCTTAGATTTGCCGTCAGCGGAACGATTTCGCTGAACCGCATTGCTAATCCCCCTTGGATCGAAGCAAAAGAAACAAGGCTGGCCGTGAGATTTCACGCTACAACACTGTTAGCGTCTGTTTCCTGTCTGATTCAACTTTGTTCAATGAGTCACGGCATGTACTCGTACAAATCAGTGCGAGAAAAGAGGAGGCCGAAATTCCAACAGTTGGAGAGTGTCGCTCAGTCTTGTTCGGTGAGCAGCATAAAAGAAAGACTGAGTCAGAGAAGTCGGACGTTGCACGTACATCAACAATGCAGGCCTCGTCACCAAACCCCCCTGAGTGCCAAAAAGGTTTCTTAGTTTCATTCTCACCAGCGAATATTGAACAATAAGCATTCCCAGAGTCACCTGCGGGGCCCCACTTTATGTACCTTAAGCTGCACAGGCGTTTTGTTGAATTGAACAAGTGGAAGTTGATTAAACAAATCTGTGGGAATCCGCTGCAGGAAGGAATGTTTGCACCCACTGAAAAGTAGCATGCTTCCGTCCAGGAGATTCATGTGGGTTCCTCAGAAAATAAAGCTTTACACTAATTGTGGCGCAGGAATTTAGGCCGACAACAAGCTGTCTTTCTTGGGCAGTCATTTACTTGCATAGCTGCTGATGATCGTGGTATGAAGCCTCAATTTCTCCAATGGGCAACAAATCATCACTTATACGCCATCTTTTAATTTGGTAAATTCAAAAATGCATTCCAAGTGGAGTACTGCTGCAGGTATGTCCAGTGGGACTGCTTTATGTGTCATGAATTCGGAGTTGGGTGCCACGGGATGTCAGGGACGTTGCGTTGATGCAGTGGTTGCAAGCCACATTGTGGTTGCATCGCCGAAAGCTTTAAATGAAGAAACAATAAAAGAGAAGGTAATGAGGGTGCCCCTGTTCTGAGAGAAGTGACTGCAGAGCCCCCGGGGGGGACCAGGCTTGACCATGCTCCGGAGGTATTGGTATGGTAGTTGGTGGGCCATTATTGTTCTAGAGCTATTCACAGAATGAGGGACACACGTGTCAGTTGCCCTTTGGTGTTTCGTCTTTTAGAAAAGAATAAAAAGGTTCTTGCGCCTCTGATTTCCCTAAAGTCAAGCGTGTTGCGTAACTTGGTCGCCAGCCTTCTGAATTTTTTTGTTACTGTTTCTTGTGGTTAACGTTGTTGGTCTTAAGTTCTTCTCCCCTTAAATTAGCCCTTCCCTCTCTCCCTCATCTTCATTTCAAGTGCGTGCGTTGTATTCAAGCATAATCCATAAATGCTTCTCGCACAACAATAAACACTTAGTTGGAATTCAGCGCTCATGTTCGTGTTCATATCTCAGTGAGTGCGCTGCCTTTAGAATGATAAAAAGCTTGACAATGTTGAATGTAGAGGAGCGAAAACAAAATAAACAATAGCCAGTACTGGGCATGTCCAGCTTTTGGCAACGTGGCCATTGCATGGCGCTTGGGACCACAGCATCAGGCTGAATGATGCTCACATCAATGATTTGCAGTAACGTGTGAAGTTCTTGTGGTGGTATAGAGGAGTCCTGCCTAACACACCCTACACCATGCAACTGTGGCCACACTTTATTTTTTAGTACTATTCCTCCAACACTGCAGTTGCATTACATAAAAGGGAGGGAGGAGAAGGAGTGCGCAAACAAAATTCACGTAGTTCGAGAGCATGACCAAGAAAATGAGTGGCAAGGAAATTAAGAGGTAACATATATAAAATTTCATAATGCAAAATGAAAATGCACATTGAATCAAACATCATGCAGCACAACCAAAAAAAGAAGACTGTTATCTGTTATGTTCACGAATTCTTTTGGAAGCTGATTCCAGTCCCTAATTGTCTCTTTAAAAAGGAATTAGCAAAACTGTAGCTTATGAAGGAGTAATCTTGCACTTCTTCAAGTTCTGGCAATTCGTTAAAAATTTGTAAACTTTCGAAGATACTCGCATTTATTATTCGGTTTCACACCTAAATGTTGCACGCCGAACCGCGGCAGCAGCACCACCATTGGACGTGCTAGTGTTACTTGTGCAGTCTTCAGAGCGCACCGCGTGCAACATCAGCCCGTGTTCGATGTTGTCAGCAGTCGTAAGAAAATGCGGATTCTGCTATGCGTGCATCAAATAGTTCTTTAGGGGCCCAAATGTCGACGAAGGAGTAAAACTGCGGTGAAGTGGTCAGGTTTTTGATCTGCAAGAGGAATGTGAGAGCCGGCTGTGGAGCTTCGCGAGATGAAGGTGCCTGCAACATGCAAAAGTCAATGTAGAAGTGTATGCTGTAGCAATACCAGTTTCTGAGCATGCTTTTTCATCTACTTGAAGGATAACTCAGAAAGGCGTTGGTTTTTCATGGCTGTTCGAATTCATGATCCTATAAACTAAACCAGTTTCGGTGAGCACAGGTGTTGCGCCTAACACAGAGCTGTGCCACTCCTATGAGAATTAGTGCACATTATGAATGTCAGTTCATGTCAAAATATAAGTCATGCTGGCTGGTTACATGGACAAACTTAGAAACATTAAAAGAACAAAACACGATGTGTACAGGTTGATAGCATTTTGAGTTACGTTTGGCTCCAACATTAGAGCTTTCATGGTTGGTTTCTTTTCCTTTATCATAAAGTGCACAGGGCAAGCACTTCAAGTGATAATTTGAGCTGTTATAAACGAGATAGAAATAGCGAGCACCATAAACATAAATGGCTCACACGGAGGTAATCAAGGCAAAGGTCACGCGAAATATCCATAATGCAAGAGCCAATAGGTGCACGCACAGTCGGAACAAAAAATATGACGAGTGGGGTGCAAATTGGATTAAATTCAACGAGGCAAGCTGTGATCATGTTACAAGTGCACGCATGCAGGTGCTATGACGTTAACAAATGTGCTCTTCACACTGCGCACACTGTATCCATGATTCTAGCTTGTGACAAAGGCACTGGCATGCTGAAAAATGAAAAGCTTTTTGTTCTTGGTGAACAACTAAAATAGTTATTCAAGTGAAGAACAATGCAAGAGATGTGTGACAGTACGAAGCTGCAACGTAAGCCCACAAAGTCATTCACTATACGTCTGCTGCAGCAACATTCAAGACAGATGCCTTCGTTTCGTTCCACGCGGTGGCACCACCATCTCACTGCACGCTATAAAAATATTTGCAGCCAAGTTATTGTCTTCTTATTTATAGTGTTCCCCATAGCACTTGGAGTGAATATTGAACTGATCGCACTAGAAGGTGATATTATCGACGAGGAGGAAGAAGATTGTGCTAGCTACGGGTGCTAGCCATGTTAAGGAGTTAAAAGCAAAGAAGAAAAAAAAAGGTCACTGGCAAAAAACTGGACAATGTATGCTTGACATTAAATAATAAAGCAAAAAAAGTCCTACTAATGCTGAATTGCAATTGTGATTCTAGAGCAATCCGCGAGCTCTGCCACAGAGTGCTGTCTTCCTGTGAAGAGCACTCGTTCCAAATCCGCATTTGTAACACTCACATTCCTGCCAGAGCAAGGACGGGCGCAAACTGCATGTAGAAGTGTGAGCATTCTGGCATATCGTATTGGCAGATGTAATTACTGGCTAACAGCTTTGGCCTTCTTGGTTCGGTGAAGAGAACAGATTATCAAAGGGGGTCATAGCGCTAGAAGACATGGACAAGAACGAGCGAAAAAGTGGCTGTAGTACGGTGGGAATAATTTTATATTTTTCTTGAGCAGCTTGCCCTATCGGTGTGGCAGAACAAAGAATCACTTGCATGCTGTCTGGTATCATCTGTTTCGTCTACTTTATGTCGTCTGTCACACAGACAATCCAGTCGACAGCCGCTGGAGGAACTATGTCGCACTGACTTCCGGTCGAATCAGTCGATTTCGGTGCAACAGCCTTGTCTGCTCCACAGAGCGATTTGCCTTGAGATCTGTTCTCGATCTGCTATTGAAGCACACAGTTTGCAGTTGGAACTGCCATTTTAATTCAGCACAAGAGTTTCGTGCCCCTTTGATGTGAAGGCATATTTAGGCAGAATGCTATGTGCCATTGGTGTAAGAAACTCTCGAAGAGCCTCATACTTATTTGTGCTTGTCAACAATGAAAGGCTGTGGTGGTGTCAATTCTGCATTGCCTTGAACACTACTATCTTAGCTAAAAGGCCAAGATGATTTATAATTCAAAAAGCTGGGAAAATTAGGTTAAAAGTGCAGGAAAATTTCTCCCATACCAAGAGATCTTTCTTTTGCTGCAGAGCTTTCTTCTCAAAGAAGCCATAGGGGTTTATTTTGTAGCTATCTACAGTTTTCCCATTGAAGTCATAATATATTGTTTAAATTCAATGGTACTTTATGGAGACTCAAAGCAGAAGTAATTGCTTGAACATCTGGCCCTTAGCTGTTGCAGTGGAAAAGTGGTCCTACGCAAAAATATCATTGCGAAGAATAACAAGAGAACTAATTAAAGTGCTCAGTGTACTTGCATGTAAAGTGTTATAGTAGGAGAAAAATATACTACACACATGGGCTCAATAAAAACACAAGATTGGTTCATGACGGCAAAATGTTTAGATGTGTCCTTTTTAAATAACTTTTTGACACTGCTAAAGAACCGGGTATTTATTTTAAGTATGAACCAGTAATGTGTTTCAGATTTCAGCAACTGTGCACTCAATGCTTTGTTGACCATAAATACTATTGGGAAATTCAAGTAATCTTTAAGTACTTTCTTGTGAGGTATTCACATGGGGGGAAAAGGTTGCGGTGGTGGAAAAGGCCTCTGATTAAAATTAGGCTATAATGACCAGCAAGCTTGGTCCTTGAGATTACCGGTGCAACTACCCGAGGCTGTTTGTCGTGGACAGTTTGAATTGGGCAAAAATTGTGGGGCTCTTCGATCACATATTTTTATACAACCAATTCACCTGTAGGCTCAAAGAAATTTTGTGAGGTTTGCGGGAGTGCAATTTAACAATCCAGATTGATTCAGCCTTCTATGTCCCTTTGATCGACCTACTTTAACACTCTCGAGATAACTCGGAGGTGCTCTGTGTCTCTCCAGAAGCAACTTGTGCAAAAACAGAAATGCTGTGGTCCTGTTGTGTCATCCATGGAGAGGTCAGCCAAACATGTCGAACTGGTATATTACATTTCTGATAGTAGGTGGCACTAGGGTTGCCAACTCCCGAGTGGACAAAGTCGAGATGGGAGGGAGCGGCTGGTGATGACCGACCCTGCCACTGACAGGAGCCACCAGTCTGTATGTGGAACAAAGCCGAAAAAAAAAAATTTTTAGCCCTACCGTGTCACAGTTTACTACAAGAAAGGTGCAGTATATAGTTGCCTGGGTAATACGGCTATACCAATACAGATAGAGGTACCGTGATTGGTTAGGGCCTACACCAGAACTAAAACTATGACAAAAACGAAGTGGCCTTCTATTACAATGCAATAGAAGACAAAATAGACAAATTTGCAACCGTGCTGTCAGGCGTTATAAAAAGGAAATCTGGTATATTGATTGTTATACTGTAGATGAAAAAAAAAAAACAATAGTCGAGACGTTTGGCCGTCCCGAGTGGGTCAAGTCGTGGCTCGAGACATTTACTCAAAAGTCTGGACTTTCCCACGAAATTCGGGATTGGTGGCAACACTAGGTGGAGCCATGTCAAGTCAGCATGGTAGGTCTGTTGATGGTTTGACGGATAAGGAAATATACGAGCTGTTGAGGAAATCTGACTGGCATGAAATCAGTGGTGAGGAATGAGATTCTATGCTGCATGAAATCTCGACTGAACCAATACGTGAAAGAAAACCAGCAGTCGCAAGGTTAAGACAGGCATAAAGGAATGGTAAAGCAGCATGAAAAATGTGGATCATGGGAAAACACAAGAGACATACAGGTGCTGTAAACACATACGCAGAACCTATATGTCTTGCCTTTTCCATTCGTCCACATCTTTCACATTGTTTTACCATGCCTAATGTGGAACCAACTAGCTCAAGCTTCCATTCAGGTCAAGTACCAAGGGACCTCGGAAATTTGGGTTTAGGAAGCTAAGAACATGCTTCAATGCTTTAATAAGAAAAGGGGGTGGGGGCACTGAATAAGCTGTTGTGTCATCAGATTTCCTTTTCTCTCTCTTTTTTCTTTTTTTTTATGTGTGTCATACATTAAACCAGCGAGCACTTGCCTTCCCAGTTCTGCATTCTTGCTACACCTTGCAATGGAAGCACGCTGGGGGTGTTGTCAGGGGCATTGATAGATGTGACATTGCACCTGCTCTCAGCACGGTTCATGATGAATCTTGCAGCCATGCATGCCGAGGTATTGCCCATGGAAATTGTCGTAGCATTCTTGTGTCTTTTCAGTCTTCACTACGCTGCTTTGAAGTATGCAAGGTAGAGGTACACTCGCACGCACATATGTGCATTAGCGCAAAGGACAAAAAGTACTGCACTGACAGAGCTAAGGCAAAATGCTGCAACAAAGAGATATATAATAAATGAATTATTCACACGCCTTACATGTAGCTGCTGACCTATTTCTTATCAGTTCAATTTCATTTTCATGTAGCATAGAGCAGCGCACATTGGCGCAGGTTCCTTGCAAACCTGTTGCCACATGGAAGGCATCTTATGCCTCCCCCTTTGTCCCCGAGTCACCGCCGTCTAGTATTGTTCAGTGGCTAAGTTTTGCCTGGTATGTGCTCATCAAACAATGAATTACGAGGTTTTACATGCCTGCCTCTGTTCTGTACGTCGTTTTTTTCGTGCCTCGGCCAGTTTGGACAAAGTACAAATGTCTACGCAAGAGCAGACTCTTGCGTAGCCATTTTCTTTTGCTCAGCCTAATTCGAAGAACTCGAAGGCAGGGAATTCGAAGGTTGCCATTCTTACATTTGCGGGGAATTTGAAAATGGCAACCAGTTAAGTAGCCCCATCAAACTTCTATTGCCTCTTTCAGGAAATAAAGTCAAGGGGAAAAAACCTGTCCCTGCAAAAAATGCATTTCAGTTTAATTTGTTGAGTCAGGTTAGGTTAGCCCATTGTAACACAATGGATTTCGAAAATGTTAATTGAAAGTCACTGCACTCATTGCAGTGTGTTTCTCAGGTTTCAAGAAAATAGTTTCGGTAATCCTTTAGGGTGTACATAAATTGTATCAGAAATTTGGAGTTTTTAGAAAGGTTCATCTGTAGCTGTTTTAATGTTAAGATAAGAGGCCCACTTCAGTGTTTGCTGACTTGCCAAACCAGCAAAGGTGAATGTGACAAATGTACCGCAGCATCTGATTTGCATTTGTTATGACAAACGACTTGGCAGAGGATGTTATTGAACTGGAACCTCTATAATTCAAGCTTGGTTCACTTCAATTCACAGATACAATTTGAGCTGGTGTGTGGGTCCTGTCAAAGTTGCATGTGTTACGGTGAAAAATCCTCCAATAAATTGAATGATGCATCTACAACCTTTCTTAGCATCATTCCTGGGTATCATTATTGTGTTTATTATCATGTTTGCTTAACAGAAGTTATTGGAAGAAAAAAGAAATATATTCCATGACTTGTGAAGTCATCATGCTGTCTTTGTTGTTGCAAATTTGCCCAGAGTCTTATACTGATCCTTGCAGAAAGCTCAACAGTGGAAAGCAAGACATCCACTGTAGAGAGCCACTGAAATAAATAACATCGCCTAAATTAAATGTGAGTCAGCCACTTTAGTGTGAGCTGCAGCAGCAGGTTTTGTTCATGTCGGCAAGCATATGCGGGTCTTCATTCCAACGACATGAAGCGATCCAATACACACACAGGTTCCAAACGTTGCCATAGCATGAAGGAGAGCCTTATCTGATTCGCACTGCCGCCATTGCTGCCGTTGAGATAACATCAACCAGTTTTAACTGTGTTGCAGCTGGCCTTCCCTTTTAAATGCTGTTTGTGAAATTCGGATGCCGACGGCCCGCACGAATGCAACGGGGCTGGCATGGCAAAGGAAATATGCCAGACTTTTAGCTGTTGGGAGTTTGCGTTTGAATTGTGTGCCAGCTGCCAACCGGTTCTTCCTTCTAAAAGTGCGATTGCACAAAAAATCCATAGACAAGAGCGAGTTTCACCACAGCACTGTGGTGTTGTGATGTCTTATTTGTGTGTATCTCTTGCACGATTCCCCTTCCTGACGTGTACAAGTAACGTGAGCTTTATGTACCGTAGTGCGATAGGGGTAACACAAGATTAAGAAAACACACAAAGCACAGCACTCACAGCTGAGGTTTATTTGTAGAAATTAAACACTTATGCGCGCAAGGAATGCCGGGTATGTAGATATAGTACATAAGGGCTTCACTTCCCATTCCCCTTGGGTGATAGTTAAAAAAAAAAGGCCTTGCAAGGCATCTGTCATACAGATTTTTACGAATGCTTTTTTGCAGGATGTGCGGCTGTGTGAAAAGTCTGTCTGTTAAAAACAGGGTGTGGATAGGGTTCCTCAATCATCGACGACAGAAGGCGCGTAACTGCAGCAAGCGAACACGCTCAAACCGCACTATTAAATGCGCCAGCTGTCTCGCTTAGTGCACATACTGCCGAGAGCTCTTGTTTTTCAACCATGAGGCAAGGTGTTAGATACTTTATTCCAGTACTAGAGGTTGCTACAAATATTACAAATTGTCCATTCAAGTCTCGTGTATCCTATGACACCTTTCTTCCATTTGGGTTTACATGCTGCGGACAGCTGGGCGACTGCCATTCATTCACATATTGCATGGTAGCTC
This sequence comes from Dermacentor silvarum, assembly GCF_013339745.2. NCBI lineage: Eukaryota > Metazoa > Arthropoda > Arachnida > Ixodida > Ixodidae > Dermacentor > Dermacentor silvarum. Next base: position 9,057 of record NW_023605477.1, read on the forward strand.
TGAATCATAAATGGACTCTGTGTAATATGAGATACGCTTTATTTGAACAAATTCTTGATTGCGCTGCAGTTCGAATGTTCACTTGTATAAGTATTTCAGGTCGCTGAAAAGGCATAATTATTGACTTGATAACAAGGAGGCTGAGTTGATATCTGGTGTTTTTCTTTATCTACAATGAACATACTGGTTACTGCTAACTGTGTACACCTGTGAGCAAAAGTATACGGACCAGGGGCTGCGCGGTAAAGCCGATTTTTTTCTCTGCCTGTGAACGCAACTTGAAATTGAGGACTGCAGTCCAAACTTGGCATTGGGAACTTTTCAGTGTACTCGTCAATTCCAGTTTATGCTTGTTAATTATGAAGAAATTCAGTTTTTTCGGCAACCCTGTGGTCCGTATACTTTAGCTCACGGGTGTACATCATTTTTCTTAATGCTTTTTTGACCCCTTTATGGTTCCATAGCGAGAAAAATTAAGGGGATGCGAGGGGCTGAATGGCTTGATCATTTGTTACTTCCATAGCTAGCTTTATGTACGAAGACTGCATATTCTTAATCTTTAACGTTCTGTTAAAATTCTGCTAACTTCTTGAAACTTTGCAAATAGTGCTAGTGTACTTGCTGCTGTTGTTTGTCCCTTTGGGGTGAGGGATTGGATGCTCGCATAAACTGTAGCTTATTGCTGGAGTACTGAATGCCGTACATTTTTATTTAAACGAGTGCTGTTTATGGAGAAAGTTTAAAAAATATGTGAGAGGCAGGTAGCGGTTAGGAATGCTTTTCATCAACAAATTCTCATGTCGCGCAGCTGTTGAATGCGTTGGCAAGATGGCATGTCTCCTTTTGTTAACAATCGCAAAACAGGCAAATGACGACTGTGAGAATGATTGAAAACTAACGGTTATGGTATTCAGCATGGCATCAGATGTCTTGTTGGCGCAAACATTTGTGTATTGGAGCCTTGATATGCATGTTCAGTATTGATCTAGAGCCTTTCAATAATGATTTTGTCTTGCAGTGCACACCTTTCTGGCTGCAAAAAGTCAAAATTTTCAGCATCTGTTGTAACAGCAAGACAGTAAACAAACTGCATGAAAAATTGTAAAAGGCCATATGAAAGGAAAGCCTTAAACCACCCTAGCCGGCTGTTGCTATTTTGCAACACACCAGTTCTGAGCTCCTAAATTGAAATGGGATGCTGAGGCAAAAGAAAGCCAGATTCTGAGTTCCCAAGTTGTTTTGCAACAAGAACATGTTCGTACATCACCATCTCTGACTTGGAAAACAATGCTTGCATGCACAGTTTCGACTGCAAGAATTGTGCATGGCTACATCCATTCAAGTGCACAAACTGCAATCACTGCAATACTGACTATTGCGCACTTTCACAAGGTGTGAAACATTTCAGTTTTCATTTCAAGGTCCCTAAAGAAGAAAACATCTAGAAATATAAAGACTGTACTTTGCTGTAGGCACCTGTTAAAATTTTTTTTTTTTTTTGCAGTAAGGCAACAAATGTCTCTCCAAGGTAGTAGTTGATGTGAAATGTAATATTCTAGAATTGAATTATTTAAATGGTGGGAAACTAACTTTGGGTGTTATAACTTCACATACAGATACTTTTTAAATGTAAGACAATAAGCAGTTTAGTGCCACCTAAGGCAGTGGGTAATGTTGAGTTAATCTGTGTTGGTAAATTACACTCCTGCAATAGCAAAGCGACCACTCTTACCAGAAGAGGAGGCTTGGTCATAGCTTGGTGAAACGGAACAGGGCCATAAGAATGAAGGCATTCACTGTGGTGGGAGGGTCGGTCATAAATAGCACAGTTACTAAAGAGAGGTCGTGGTAGTGCATTTGCAAAAGTGAGAGGGCCGCTTTCTATTCTATCGCATATTAAGTGTGCAGAGCTGCACTGAGGATATGGCATGAACCTCACAAGCAGTCAACACTATTTTTGTAAGGTCGAGGACGTATGGATGTGCAAATATATTTGCTTCTTTTGTTCCTAATCTAACCTAACTTGACAGAATTGTTGTAAGCGTCCTTTAATTGCGGAGCAGCCGGTGACAAGGGAAAACTTGCACAAGTATCGAGTGTAAACAATGTGCCATTATTTAGTACAATTTGGTAACACCTCGAGGACACCCAATGGGCAGCAGGGGGATCAAAGCTGGAACCCGGGCTGGTCTGTGGGTGCCAGGGGTGTATCCCGTGGGTGCCAGAGTGGCTCTGTGTACCCGAGGTGTATAAGATCGGATGTCTGCAGTCGTGGACAGCCAGTTTTGTATGAGAACACGCCCTGGCGTGCTCTGTCCTTGGCGGCCCCAATACATGGATTCCATGGATTCAATGCCTGGATTCCAGCTTTGATCCCCCCCACTGCCCCTTGGGTGGTGCCCCAGAGATTCTGCGCTGCCTACAATCTCAGGTGATCTGCTGAGCCCTCCGTTTGCTGGTTACAAGTGCCCTGCTAGAGCACTATAATTATATGTAAATAATTTAGTGCTCCAATTTGCAGTGTTTCTACTTGGAACTCAATGTCTGATTTCGTGAGAAGAGTCCTTGCATAAATTCTCGCTTGCCACAGGCCGCTCCACAATTAAAGGATGCTAACAGCTCCGCCACCTAACCTAGCCAAACCTAAACTACCTAGAGCAGCAGTAATCTAAAAAAAAAAAGAAAGAAATAATTCAAGAAAAAAATTAATAACGACTAACATACATGCGGCATGAACCAAGAACCCGCAGTCGCAATCTCGGTGTCTTCCTATTGCGTCCCAAATCATGAATGGAACTTTGTGCTATTACACAGGTTCTGTATCGGCTGCTATTGCACCCTCAATCAATAGAGTTGTGACTATAGTGAGGGGCCCGCTCATTATTGTCCTTCCAAAAATGAAAGACAATAGGTGCTGGTGCCCTGAAGTTGCAAGATGGACAAGTGAGCTATAGTTGGCTGACATTCATTTTCGGAACATTAAAGTGCAACGAAAGAAAACTGAAGACGGAGGACCGACAGGACCAGGCACTTACTCGCAACTGAAGAATTTACTAAACAAGCATGCGCGATCACTTTGATATGTATTTATATGAAGCTTGTCTCTAAAGGTATTACTGGCTCTACCAAACAAATTTAACTTTTGCTGCACCGAAATGCCACAAATACAAGAAAACACATTCAGATCTCTGAGTCACACCGAGTTACTGGAACAGTGGGTGCAAAAATCACAAAAAGAGAAGTTTGATGTTCATTTTCTCCTGCAATAATCATCCTAACAGTTTTAATAATCAAGTAACAGTATTGATTGTATGTGTAGCATATTTTGCTATGTTCTCTTGTTGGGAACAAGAGATTGAATATTTATACTTGTTAAACATATCCGAATTAAAGGAAAGCAGAGCGAAAGTAAGTTGTGTGGCTTTTATGTGCATGGCTTGTGCTGCTTCATGTGTATGATTGCAGCATTTTTGGTGTCAGTGTTCATTATCAGTGTTCTTGCCCAAGACACCCTGTCACTATATAAAGAAAAGAAGATTGCGCTTTTGGTGATTCAGCATTATGGTGTACCAAAAAAAAAAAAAGCTGCCACTTGCCATCTGGTTGTGCCTAGTTCACTCACTATGCCAACCTCTGTTATCATCTACCTGCTCACCGTTGCCCTCATGATGCTTGATGTTTTCAATATATAGCTTGTAAAAACAAGTGAGCTTTATAAAGAGGTGCAGTTTTATCATGCCATAATGATAGTTGCCTAAAAGTTGGCCGAGTTCGAGAGGTCTTGCAACTGGAGTCACTTCGACACAGCAGTCTTGTTTCAGGGCAGTGTTCAGACTCTGACTAGTTGGAATCAGTGCTATTATGGTGTCTACCATGCCATCCCTTATAATGCACTGGAAAGTTTTGGGACGTCAAGCTCTATATTTAAAATTTTTGTTCCATCGTTTATAGAGCCTGTACCTTAAATGCAATAAATGAACACTGATGACACTTGTTTTGTTAACTCGCTTGTCTTGTCCTTGCACTGCTCTTTGACACTTGCAATGTGTACCAACCAGCACAAATAAACATCCTTAATTAAACAACAACTTGCCAGTTGCGGCAAAGATATGGGAGTATGAAATGCAAGATTGGGGCTCTCTTATTTTTCCAAGGGGGTGTATCTTAGATTCCGGCTCGCACTTCAAACTGCACACCCTGGAGCGTGCTGATCCCTGCTTTTTGTCCTTCCAGGGATAGCGTGCCGATGCCCTCGCTGTCGCGATGGGCTCTGTTTCCCCGACCGGCCATGTGCCACTGCATAGCCGTAAAGGACTGAGGCACAGGATGGTGCCCCGACTGACGGGCGACAAAGTGGCTAAGGAGAGCCAGCCGCTCAATGACCTGGCCTCCTCTACTCCCGCCCACCGCAATGATGTCGAGTCGGGCGGAGAGGGCGACTGGACGGCCGACGAGGAGGTGATGGTGGTGGATAAGGAGCCGCTGCTACCCCGGCGGCTCAGTGTGGATGGTGCCAAGGGTGACAGGGCTGGCGCTGCTGCGGGTGACACCCCAGAGTCCATCTGGTCGGTGGCCGTGCAGGTGTTTGTGCCATTCCTCATTGCTGGGTTCGGTACGGTCGGTGCTGGACTGGTGCTGGATGTCATCCAGGTAAGATTCATATCGTAACAACCATGTCATTGATGCGAGTATCAACGATAGTGGGGAACTGTTGCAACGTCTAGGCTTGCAATGCAGGCTTATTCGTATCCCATCTTGAAATGCTAGTGCAGCGCAAACTAGATCACGAAGAAGAGCACATGAATATGCAGACAAGGTGCTAACTTCCAACAAATTGCTGTGCGTTCATCTGCTCATCTCACGACTTTTCCAAGTTTGCATTACATTAATATACTATTTCAAAATGAGACAGTGAAATGCTGCTGATGTTGTGCATGGGATGCGGCCTAATAACCCTGAGGCTCATGCCGCTGAGCAACGTGTGCTTCTCTGTCAGCGAATTTTGTTGCTTTAGAGGAGTAATGGACAGTTACAAAACTGTAAGCTGGCTACTCTGTAAGGCTGTTTTTTAAGCCAGAACTCGTCCACTGGCTACATTTCTCCCTCTGGGCACCGTCCTAAGGAGGGAGCGCAAGCCACAATGGCTTTCTGAGAATTATTCCAAAGGTTTCAGGTCATCATTGTTCTCTCCAGTGCGAGGAAATATATTATTCCTATTCAATAGCATACCTGCCAACTCTCCCGAATTGACCGAGAGCCTCCCGAATTGTTGTCACATCTCCCGATTGTACGGATGCGGCCTCAAATGTCCTGAAAAGTAGCCGCCACAGCACCGCATTTCTTTTTATCTTTTTCTTGCTTTTTTCTTTTTTTTTTTTACGCCCTGGATTTACCGGATTAGCTCGTCTCAGGCTGGGTCGCGCGTTTTTAGCAATCCAGTCGTTTGTGACCGTGAGTGCGTTAGGCTTCAATTGGCTTTGTCAGGTTGTAGAGTGAAGTGCCAATGCCGAACTACCCTCTGTTTCCCCTAGTTTAGGTCATTGGAACGATTGATTGCACTTTCAGAAGCCAAGAATAAGTACTTGCAAGTATTTCTGAGATCATACACGACTGAGTTTCTGTGCTTTGTCACTTCGCGGAGTCGTGACAAGTATGGACTCTGTACCACGTGTGCCGTTTCGCACGGCCGTAAGCTGTTATGGGCTCATTGCAATAGCTGTTCCCGTTCACGATGGTGATCGTAACTGCTTTCGCTCGAAATGCGAAAAAAGTACCCGGTTCCCGCCGGGATCAAACCTGCACCCGCTGCGTGGGAGCCAGATACTCTACCACTGAGCCACGCAAGCGCTTGCTATCGGGCACCGGACAAATGCACTCTAAACAGAGCGCAGACGATTCGAGCCTCCGCCAGTATGGTGGCGCCATCTAGTTAAGGTGCCTGCAAAATGCAGCGTGCGCGTGCGCAGACGACGAGATGCCATTCAGACGAGGCACACAATAAAAAAAAAAACGCGACCCCAGCCTCCTTCAGTATGGTGGCGCGCCATCTAGTAAAGGTGCCTGCAAATGTCACAGGCCTGCGCGGCCAGGCATCATTGGGCTCAGCAGACTGCTGTGCAGCAGACTGCTGTGAACAGAGCATTACAAGCCGCAGCTCGCCGTTGACGCCAGGCTGGCAGTTCAGATCGTTCTCGTCAAAACGAGGTGAAAGACTTTGTCACGAAAACCCTGGTGTGCGTGGTGCCAAAATTGGAGCTACTCTTGAGCCGCTCCACCAGCTTACGCTGTGACTGTGCTGCGTGTGCCGTGCAGGCCTGTGACTTTTTTGGGGGGACCTCCCCCCCTCGCGCGGCGGTCTCCCGAATTTTCATGTTGCCAGGTTAGCAGGTATGCAATAGCCTTTACTACAGCCAAACCCCTCCAGAGTAGAGGGATATGTGGGGACTCGGCATTGGGTAAAGGCTATTGAATGGAAACAATTAATCCTTCATTCTGCTACCTAGCCTGCAGATATGGCTTTTTGTTTAAACGACAGGTCTTTCTTCCACATGAAAAGCATTCTTTTCTTGCATATTGTCAATTCTGACCAATGCCTTGGAAGAGCTGGAAACTAACAACAAGTTGAGGGGTTGGGTTCTACATCGTGGCACAGCTCTTCACCAGACCATTGGTGGCTTTTTTGGCTGTGTCACGCAACATTTCAAAATCGAAATAAAGAATTGAATTTGAATCAACTGTTGGGAACGTTACTTTACGTGAATGTGCAAAAGTATCGTTTTTTTTTTTTTTCATTATTTTGTGCAGCGAAAACAAGTCTTTCTGTCAAGCTGTAATGAAGGCTCTTCATGATGGTTCTTACGTTAATCTTTTCTTGCCATGTAGAAAGGGCTTGCTCCAACCAAATGATTATGTTTTATTAAAGTGCACCATTGTTACAAAGTACAGTACTGCCGCAGTAAAAGATGGCACTCTGCAGTAGTCGCTGTGACCATGTCACTGAAAGATTAGCACTTTAGGCACTCAGTGTGTAGTGCTCTCCGGTGCCGGTAAAGGCTCGTAAAGGCGCAGTGAATAGTTCAGAGTTTTTCATCAGACCAACGCACATTCAAAATGATAAGGACAGAAAGAAGCACTAGGCAGGCAGTGCTTTGTCCCTTTCCATTCCTTTGCCTTCAGTCTTTTCGAATGCCTGCTTCTTCGTGAAAGTAATGGATTGTTACCGTATCCAGCCTGCAGTCCTTTAGCCTAATACTGTGATTTTCCGCATTCACTTGAGTTGACTAGAAGCTTTGAGTAGTATGCTCGGCTGAACAATTTGCCAGAGACGTAATTGTACTTTGGGAAGTCATCGTAGCACAAATAAAGTAGGCATGAAGAGCAGCAGAGAGACAGGAGACACGGCAGCATTGGTGCTGTTTAGGTGACAGGACAGAAGGCAGAACAGCACAGATGCTGTTTAACAGACAGAACAATAGACAGGACAGTATGGAGGCTGTTCAGAAGACAGGATAGCGCCTGTGCTCTCCAGTCTTCTGTTATTTGTGTCTGTCGTATTTGTGCTACGATGCCTTCCCCCAAGTATCAGCCAGCATGCCCAACAGTAAGTTCCTTTTGAGTAATTGTATGCTGAAAGATTCCATGTCACCCTGGTTGCTTGCAGCACTGGAAGGTGTTCCAGAAGGTGTCCGAGCTGTTCATCCTTGTGCCGGCACTACTGGGGCTCAAGGGAAACCTGGAGATGACGCTGGCCTCGCGCCTCTCCACTCAGGTGGGTCACTTGGTGACAAGCCAGCCTCTGGTGTCGCATTGCGGTTTCCTGCTTCCAATGGAGCAAAGGGTGCTGTGGCAGGCATACGGGAGTTTCCTACAATGCTGCTGCCTGTGAGAAAACTCGGCGCTACGTGTTTGCAAGTGTCCTGACTAGCGAGCAATTTTGCGCATAATTATGCTAGCAGCCACGCACCTGTAATCCAGTAAGCTTTGTCGGCAAGGGCAAGATGGTAAAGCACCTGTGTAGTCTAATTTAGGCGCACGTTACAGAACCCTAACTAGTCAAAATCGGTGCGGAGCCCCCCCCGCCATGTCGTCTCTCATAGATGCGGTGTTTCTTTAGGGCATTAAAGGGGCACACAGGTCTTAGAGACTGAAAAATTCTGGGAAAATAGATTTCTTAAAAATGGTACTTTTCAATTCTACAGAGACTGATGCATGTTCTTGGAAATTTTCTCGTATCCTTGATTGATATTTTAGTCGTCGTAGAATTTTATATCGCACCTGCCAGCTGCATTTCTACTAATGGACATGCAAAAAAGGGCCTTTCTCTGCGACAGGCAGCTGCCATTCTCTTTCCAATCGCAGCCATCTTGGTCTCATTTGAAAGAGCTGCTCTTCTTTATATTTCACATTGCTGCAACTCCAGATCTGAAGGAAAAGCTCGCGAAAAAGCAGTCCTGACGCGCAATTCCAATCGTCAACTCAGACACGTGACAATAAGCGCGCCACGCCATTGGTACATTTTTGCAGTTGTCTGCGCATACGCGTTACATGGGGGCCATCTTGCCTAGAGTGCACAAATCGTCGCATGCAGCAATGTTGAATTCACGACCAAAGTTTTCATCAAAGCATAAATTCGGCAGACGGAAGAAATGAATGGTGTTCAACTTTCAGAAATGTGCAATACCTTCGGAAGATGTTGGCACTAGTTTGCTTCCCATGCAGACCATCACCGAATCCCACAACTGTAGACTAGGCCTATGACATGGGCGCGGTCCTGAGAGTAGCCGCATTTGGCAGACGTTTCAGCACAACACTGTTATGCTACAGCCTGCCAATTTGCAGAAGAATGAGAAGGAGGCTCAAGAAAATGCTACAAGACATTGCTTCAACACCGGATATTAAGCGAAAATCTGGACTTTCTCGTTCGTGCTGACGACGCTGCGGCTGCCTCAGACCCGATACAGCTTCATTTATATTGTTGTCTATAAATGGGCTGCTGTCTTGTGTGAATTGCAAGATGTGTGGGGCGATGTGACAGTGGGCAAAGGTGAACCTTACAATGACTTCGCCTTAAAGGTGGTTATCACGTATGCAGTCTGCGGTGAAGCCGCGTCGGCGTGGAGTTTGCCGCAGGTGAACAACGACCGTGCGTGCAAAACATCAGTTGTGAACATTTTCATGCACGTGCAATGTAGAGCACCGAGAATCGGCAAACGGCGCTAAATTAAATTTTTTTTTCTATACATACTGAGACATGGCAGGGGCGAGGGGCAGGGCAACTTGAAGACGAAGCTAATGCTCGTGTTGACTCAAGCTGCTAAGATGTTGATGTCCAAGAGCACCCTCGCAGTCCAAAAGCTCTATGGTAAACTGAAGCTCAAGAACTCAGGCAACATAGCCGTTTTGTATGATGGTTCCTGGATGACGCTTGGCCACTCATCTCACATCTGTGTCAGCACAGTCATCAAACTTTTTTCGGGACTAATAATTGACTATGTTGAGATGTGCAATTTTTTTTTTTTTTGCATGCAAACGTAGACTAAAATAAGATTACCTGCTTTACCAGTCTTGGAAGGAAAAGCATGTATGCCAAAAGAACTTTAACAAGAAAGCTGGAGAAATGGAAGTGGAAGCTGCATTTATTTTGTTCCAAAGATCAATAGAAAAACACAGCCTCGGATAGACTACTATACTCTTGGACGGTGATAGCCATGCCTTCCTTGCCCTACAGGAAGCCAAGGCGTATCAGTAAATTCCCATCAGCAAAGAAGACTGTGTCAGCCATGTGGAAAAAAGAATGGAAACGGCACTGTGCAAACTTACTTACGAAAAAACGTAGCCGGATCCGAGAGCCTTGGTGACAAAGGAAAACTGACTGGCGACCTGATCACCAAGCTCAGTACATGTTATAGCTGGGCTCTCAAATGAAGCAAAGGTGGCATGAAGGCCATTCATGATGCTGTCATGGCAACCTATTACCATGTTACTTCTATGTTGTAGTGTCAAATAACAGTTTGTGCCAACATGTGGCAAAGGCAAAAGGTGAGCCGGCACCAAAATATTCCTACAACTTGCCACCACATATTTGCAAGGCCCTCTTTCTGGTGTACGAGCGCTCGTCTCATGAGAGGTTTCTTGAGCGGTGCCAGCGGGGGGAAATTCAGAACAGTAATCAGCATTTTCATTGCGTGGTATAGGGCACATTCATCAAAGGAGCAACATTAATCGCTGTTTGCTGCGCAGACTGCTGTGGGCAAGGCTATGTTAAAATTCAATGCAGGAAACAAAAAAAAAGCCTCAGAAGCGATTCTGAAGGAACCTGAAAATCAGTTCTGGCTTACCTGTTACTAAACACATGGTAGAGAAAGACCACCTGCAGAGCAACGACTTCAGCACGCAAATGTGCCTCTGCAGAAAACACGCAGCGGACGTGAATCCTTTCCCTACCATGAAAAAACAAGAAAATTTTACCAAATTTACCAGAAATATTTTTTCGCTCATTCAATGCAGGTTCTTTATTGCACAAATTGTGTAAAAAGATAGTTTGCAAGAAACTATCGCCATCGAGCAGTGGGAGGCCCAGCTGACAAGCCCGAGCCCTGAAGACCAGTATCGCCTGGTGAGCAGGGCCAAGCTATCGGCTCAGGCCCACGGCATCCTGGACTAGGGATGCCGCCCACCTCGGACGATTTTAGCGTCTGCTCATTTCTCTAAATAAAGTTTATTCCTCCTCCTCCTTGAAGAAGGCTTCACTGCATGGTCCTAGTGTCTCGCAAAAAAAGCATTCTGCAGGGCTCGATACACTATGAAAAAACATAATACGAAGAAAAAATAAACCAATACGATCCAAAAACATGCTCATGAATGGTGGCTACTTTTCCGCAGCTCCAAAAGTAGTTAGTAGGCTGTCTTCATATGCTAGACTGACAGGCAGCCGCAAGGTCCGCCGGTCCATCTACAGAATCGTTGTCATCAGACTCCTCAGATGAGAACCCATCACTTTCTGCTTTCGTGCAGAAGTCTACAGAGCTGCTGTCTGGTGAGGAGTCATTAAAATACTTTCTTTTACGCGCGCTTTCATTGCCTCATTTCGAGGAGGCAGTCATGTTTAATGCGGGGGTGTCAGAGGCGGCAGTATAGTGAAAGGAGAGACACAAATGGCACAACATGGACAAGTGTGGCCATCTAGTGTCAGGAATCGCAACTATAGATGCAATAGGATGAGTATAGTCGTCATAGGTTCCCTGTGCGACACATTTTTGTTTATGAAGACTACAGTCATCATTGGTTACATTGGTACAAAATTTCATGACGACTATACTCACCAATGGGAGATAAAGGGTTAAAAAATGCCACTTGGGTCTTTGCAACCAAAAAAGAGTACATTTGTGATGCCTACAGATCACAGTGAAATTATTACAGCACACAATGGTATGAGCGAATCTTTTAATTAGGCCTCTGAAAATTTGTAATTTCACCTATAATCAGGAGTGTCCATGTTTGCAACATGAAATTCGAACTGCTATAGGGTAACTAAAAGTTGTCATGTAAAAAAAAAAGTATTACCACCATTGTGTGCCTTATGCTTTGTAATGTCTAGGCATGTGCCAATAGTAACGCTCTGAGAAGTTGCTTTTGTGTTATTGTAGCTAGAAACAATAGTTAATTCATTTTAATTCACTCTAGAAATAATTGACCTATGGAAAAGTAACTGCATTTTTGAGATCAGCATGAAAAACTGAACCAGGTTACCAAGTTTCATCGAAATAACAAAATTTTAAAAATTACTCGAGACAAATGTGCCTCCTTAAACCCTACGAATCAATCAATCAATAGACTTCCCAGTAGTGTTGCATGTCTTCAACAAAATGACTTCCTTTTTACCACATTTCCTCTTTGTTTTCAGTTTTTTTTTTTTCATTTTTTGCTTTCAGAATTAATAGAAACATTTTGTATTTGATATACGAAGACGGCCTTTTTGTAATTATCACGCCAAATAAAGTGTTTCTATTCAAACAAACTTAGTATTTTAAAGCTGCCTGTCTTGCATTTGCCTCTCAGAATCTGTATAAGGATGCCTGCCTCTACTGCATGTGCTACTGATTAGTATGTTTTGGGTGCCTGGTAGGAACCCCAAGTGGTCCAGATTAATCTATACCCTTCACCTACAGGATCTCTCACAGTCCCAGTGTTACTTTGGGACATTAACCCCAATCAATCAATCCATCAATCGATCAATTGCACTACTGGTAGCAGATCTTGAGAAAAGCACTGGGATTGCTGTCTTCCTGCAGGCAAACTTGGGAAAAATGGACACTGCAGCCGAGCAGTGGAGGATGGCCACGGGGAACCTAGCATTGCTCCAGGTAGGTGCACCCTTACCCGTGCTGCCTGCATTGTCTGAAAAGTAGTTGCTCTCGGGTACTAGGCATAAACACCAGTGAGTGACACTATTGTGCACTGTTTAAACGCAGATGGGACAGTCCTGTGCACAACAAACTGAAATGGCGTTTGAAGTGTCGAGCCATAAGATGGTTAATTTACCCTTTCTAAGAGCGACCGTTTTATGTTGTAGGCTACACATAATTCTCACCACTTGCTCTTGGTACCTCACCTGAAGTTGGATTCTGCTGCAGGCATAGGTCGCCATACTCACTATTTCTCAGGCTTGAGATAGTGCGACGGAAGGGCATGAGTTTGAAAGAGAGCAAGTGCCAATGAGTCTGAGTGGACATGAGTATGAACAGGAGTGACTGTCAGCGAGCGCGAGTGAATATGATTGTGTATGTGAGTGAGTGCCGGTGAGTGTGAGTTAAGGGGGACGCGGCTTTCGCATCGCGAAAAATGGCTAAAAAATCAGATTTTTTGAAAATCACATTTTCAGTTTCTGTAACTCTTATTCTATCTGATTCCGAAATATCATCACTGAAAACCAAGTAGAAGTGCTCTAAAAAATTTTTATATCAGCCAAGGTGCCGAAAAATTGCGCGGAAATCGCGAAAAAACGGCGTTTTTCAAGCCACGATATCTCCGGAACGGCGCAGCCGAGCGCCGCCATCTTGGTCTCGTTGGAAAGCGCATCAGCGTTGCCAGATTGGACAGTAGAGACGACACCAGAAACTCGCTAAAATTTCCCCAGATTTCACCAGAAACTAAAATTGACGAAAAATTACTAAAAATCATCATTTCTTGTGAATAAACAAACACTCGCGAAAGTTTTTTTTAATTTTTTTGTTGCAACTTTAGCGAGTGTTTGTTTATTCGCAAGAAATGTGCGCGTAAAGTGGGCGCGTCGAACTCTGGACTACAAAATTAACATTCGTCAAGTACTCACTTTATTATTTACAAATTTAGTCATGATGAGGTGCCTTTAATCATCACTTGGAGCATCGTAGATGTCTGAACGAAACCTGCTTAGCATATCGTCTGTGATAGCAAACTTCACGCAACAGCCGTCTCTGGAGGCACACGCTGTGCGAATTCGTACAATGGAACCCAAAGTTTTCAGTGACATCTTGTTTCTGTACTTTGTCTTCACACAAGTGACCTGACTGAAGACACGGTCCACCACTGCATTTGACACTGGGCACGAAAGGCATGCCAGCGAATACAATGCAAGTTCTTTGTAGGGTTTTCACCCATGGCATTTTCAAACTTCAAAATCCCTGCCCAGAATGTTGCAGAATCCTCTGGAAGTTTGCCTTCGAAGACGGCCTCCTCAAGATACATAACAATTCTCCTGTATTGTATTTCAATAACGTCCAGGTTTTTTTCAATCAGATGTTGAAGTGGAGTTGCAAAACAGAATGTCGTGCAGTTTGAGACAAGATTCGGGAAGGGTGAAGTCCACTCATGCCCTGAAAAATGGCTTGATTGGAGGGAAGACGCTTTTCCTTTACTCACTTCACTTGAACAGCTGGCGCCGTCTAGTGAAGCTCCTCATAACTAGACATGCGTTGCAATAGAAGCTTTGGTTGACTCTGCCAACGATGCGTTGACTCTGCACTCTGACTATGCCCTAGCGGTAGCTTATCAGCCTTACGATCGGGCGGCCATAGGCACTCCCTAGTGGTAAACGTTTGGATGAGCAGCGACGGTGGGCAGTATTTCGGTAGAGTGGTTTTCCCCAGATTTCACCAGATGTTGTCTGGTGTAGAAGTTTGCTAGCCTGGCCACCAAAAGCCTCCAGATTTTCACCAGATTCCGAAATCTGGTGACGAGTTTCACCAGATGGCAACGCTGAAGCGCATTTCTCCATCTTCAAATGTGCCGCTTCAGCTATCTACTCCATACAGAAACTAGCGCACAAAAAGCAAATGATTGAAGGTCGTTCCAGAGTCTCCGACTGGCCGCGCCCGCCATGTACCTCCACCACGGTTCGCCATTGGTTTGCTGCTCGCTCCGTGATGGCGTCGTCTGCTCGCTTGTTGCGGTCTCCTCGCGAGCTCCGGACTGTTTCCATAATCTCGACGAGTGTCAAAACGGGCGCTACGAGGACATCGTTGTAGCATGGCCGATCCTTCCATTTGTGGACGTCTCAGACCCGCGGATAAGCAATCAGCATCGGCAATGCGGACTTCGCAACCAAGCTTCGCACATGGAATCCTCGGACATGCGGCTAAGCCTTTCGCGCGTAGGCGTCTCCGACTCGGCGATGAAGCACATCGCGCGCGGACTTCTCGGATCCTTGCCTAAGCATTTCGCGCGTCGGCACCTCGGATTGTGTGACTAAGCTAATCGAGCATCGACTCGTCGAGCCCGCGGCTAGGCATTTCGCGCGTCGGCACATCGCTCATCGAGTGTCGACTCCTCGTACCCGCGGCTAGGCACTTCGCGCGTCGGCACCTCGAGCGTCGACTCCTCGAGCCCGCGGCTAGGCTATTCGCGTGTCGGCACATCGCTCATCGAGTGTCGACACCTCGAGCGTCTATTCCTCGGACCCGCGGCTAGGCATTTCGCACGTCGGCACCTCGGACTGCGCGATTGAGCTTACCGAGCGTTTGGACCCGCGACCAGGCATTTCGCGCATCGGCACCTCGGACTGCGCGACTAAGCTCGTCGAGCGTCTATTCCGCGGACGTGCGACGAGGCATTTCGCACATCGGCACCTCGGACCCGCGACTTGGCACATCGCGCGCCGACTCTATTATCGTAATGCCACGATATCTCGTAACAATACCTATCATATCACCCCTTTAATCATAAAGAGAACCTCATCATGAGCTCTATTCACTAGGCCACTTGGGCTGGCACAGACGCCTGGCTGCAGAAGTGAGGCATGATACAAAAGTACAGGCTGGAAAGCACCTAGCAGCTGCATTGCTGCCTATCTCTCAGTGGCTCTCCTAACCTCCATAGCCATTGTCAATGGAAGATGATTCAGAAGCCTGCTGAGAGCCTTCATTCAGTAACATGGTCGATTCTACCAAAAGAAACAATGCCTCACTGACTGCACTAGAGGCTGCTATCAATGAGGCAGTCTGCAGATACAACGCTAGAACTACTGTATATTTATGCCCACATAGTTCTTCACCTCACTTGGTTTGAAACCCAGGCACCATGCTCTTTGTAGAGCAGCAGTAAAGAATGCCATACAGACATGAAAAAGGCAGAACGAAGGCTCAGCAGACCAGAGGCCACATGTCCAAGAAGCCCCACGTCACAAAACGCATCAAAGATTAGAACTTTGGTGCGTTTTAGAGAACTGAAGAGAATGTGCAACTTTGAGAGCCGTTTTCTCAAAACTGTTTTTTCGCCTTTCTGCTCAGTTTCTGGAGCTGATTTCTTCGTTACCGTTTAGCCTATTTTGATTCTGTTTTTTTTGTCACATTCCTTGGACTACAGTGCAGGTCGAGACAGTCTTGCATTTTCATCTTGACTTTTTATAAATTTATGGCATGGCTATTCGTTCACCCCGAAAGTGTGCTTGGTGCGAAGGTAACTTGAAAAATGACTATCTAAAAAATTTGAGTTGCGAAAAAAAAAAAGTAAGACTGTCACGACCTTCAGCACGCATTGAGCTATGCAGTAAATACTCAACGAGCCTTCCATCATGTTTTTTAAGCTCCCTAGGCCCTCCAGAAAGTTCAAGAGAGAAAAATTCTGCTCAATAAAATGTTCTCAAGGTATCACTCTGAAACTTTTATGGAAGTATCAGGGAGACATTCTAAACATTTGTGCCAATTTTCATCAAAATCCATGAAGAAATCAGGAAGTTGATATTCAAAGCCACGTCCCCCCTTAAAGGAATACTGACAAACATCCCCAAGGTTGTAGAAACCCTATCACAACCTTCCCACATGAAAAAGTATGACACTTAGGAAGAATAAAGGTTGACAAACACTTTTCAAAAATTTAATGTGATGCTATACCCTTCATTTTACACGAGGGTCAGTCCAGAAATAAGGTTCCCATAAATAGACAACATTGTTTATTCTCATAGCAATCTACATTGTTGTAAAGAAGACACTTTGCTCTATTTTTCGACATAATCACCATCTTTTGCTATGCATTTTTGTAGATGGTGCTCCAATTTCAGTATCCCAATGTCGTAAAACTACGCCGCCAACTCGTTGAGGAAGCGTTTCACCTCTTTTTAGACTTCATTGTCGCTCTGGAAGCATTGGCCACTCAAGTATTCCTTTAACTTGGGGAACAAGTGATAATCACTAGGTGCGAGGTCCGGACTGTACGGTGGGTGGAGCATAACAGTCCACCCAAAGTTTGTCACAAGGTCTTGGGTTTGATCGGAGACGTGAGGTCGCGCATTTTCATGAAGCGTTACACCGGCTGTCAGTCGTCCTCACTGGCGGTTCAGGATAGCTCGCCTGAGTTTTCTTAGTGTTGCACAATAACTGTCTGAGTTGATTGTTGTCCCAGGTTCCATGAAATTGATCAGCAGTATCCCCTTAGAATCTCAACACACACTGGCCATGACTTTGCCAGCAGAAGGAGTTTGATTGAACTTCTTTGCGACTAGTGACACTGAGTGAGGCCATTGTTTGGACTTTGTTTCGTTTCGGGAGTGAAATGAGACACCCACGTTTCGTCTCCCGTAACAATGGAGTCCAGCAATCCTTCCTTCTTGACACTGTTGAAGAAACTGGCACGCACAGGCAAGGTGTTTCTCCTTGTGTTCTGCTGTCAACAGACTCGGTACCAATCAAGCACAACACTTATAATACCCCAATTTTTCAGTAAAAGCTCTTTCCACTGTACTGTAAGAACTCCCAGGAGTCCGAACAACAAGCTCACGGACGGTGATTCTCCTGTTTTGAAGCACTTCGCGTTGGACCATCTCGATAATCGCCTCCGATACTGACGGTCTTCCACTCCATTCTTGATCGTGGACGTCCTTCTGACCGGCACTAAACCCCCTGCACCACTTTCGGACGTGTTGAACAGACATACACTTGTTGCCATACACCTCTGTCAACTGACGATGAATATCTACGGGTGAAGTCCCTTTGGCGTCCAAAAAGCGAACTACGGAATGAATCTCGCACTTGGCGGGAGCAACAATGGGCACCTCCATCTCGCACGACTGCTGAGCCAGGACTGAGTGGCGCAGTGAAGGGCGACTGGGCGGAATCGAGAGTGGGGGAACAGCCGCGCACAGCGGAGTTGCCAGATTTCGACTAACACCTTCCCGTGCAGCTGGAGCTCTTTGGGAACCTTATTTCTGGATCCTTCCTCGTACATAGCAGGCAATGCTGCAGAAGCAACGCTAGTAGTGTGGCCATATATGTCTCTCTCTGCACGTTTCCTAGTGCACTTGTTTTTAATCTGCGATGCTTTCTATGGAATAGCTACTTCATATGACTACAACTCGTGGGCACAAGCTTATGGCAGATGAATTAATATTTGCACACATTTGTGCTTCCAGTATATGGCATACTTTGTTTTTGGTTGCGAGAGCAAGTGATGCGCTATGGTCGCTGGTCACAGAAGCATGTCACTCCAGTCGTTTGAAGGTAAACGAGTTCTGATTCCCAACGTCTTTCATATAATAAATATGTCATAATTTGCTATATAAAGGTATACGAGACAACTTCACATTGAATTGAATAGCATGTATTTATATATATTTTTTTTTTCATATGTGAAAGAAATTTTGGCTGTGGGTGCAAGCAGTGGCAGAAGTCTCCTAAACTTTCGTAGTGTTGCCTGCTATGTATGAAACTGAGTATAAAGTTGGTCTAGAAATGCCAAACGTGGCATCATCGACATTATCATGACGACGTGACACAGAGAAAAATTCACTGAAATTGTGTAGCAATAACATTGGGTATGATGATGCTGCTCATAAAAATTTCCCAAGCCTGCTGTATGCATTCACTGTGGCTGCATTCACGCGTGTAGGTCTCAGTGATCACAGAAAGTAAGGTAGTGTATCATGACATGATGACACATTCACCTCCCCAAGTTCTGAAACCTAACATGCTACATAGAAAGAAGTATATTATAGTAAATTGGTTATGATGCTCTGACACTTGCCAGTATTTTTTATATGGTTTAGATGGCTTGGACCTTCATTTGCTGCAAAAAATGGGACATGTAAGAAATGTCATGTCAATGCTACCTTAAAGACACATTAAGGCCCACTGCCACAAAGTTCCACTTTGGTTAAATAGTTTAGAAATGAGTAGCATATACAACTAATGCAATCTTGGCAAAGCCGCCGGTAATTGTATAAATTTCATTTTAGCAGCCTCTAACAGCACCTAAGCAGACGGTGTGTTAGCAGATATGACGTAAATCTGTGGATGTTGCCTCTGAAATATTTCAGCCCCCCACTAGCAGTGCGAAATCTCGGAGGTGACGCCAAGGAGTCCTGCTGGTTCTTAACGTTCTTCGTCATGCATCAGTTTCGCCAAGCAGTAATGTCGCTATTCTGTCAGTTTGGTACAAAAAAATGTCTATTTTTGTGAGCGCTTCACGGTGCATCTACTCGTATTTCAAATGTAAAATGTTGCCCTAAGGAGGCTCCTCTACATTTATCTTAAGCTATGCTTTTTACGCAGTCCAAAATTTAATTGCAGTGTGCCTTTAAAGGGGCCCTGAAGCCCTATTCTAACTACTCATACAATGGCTTCACTATTACAGCACGTCGTCTCATAAACCTCATGCCCCCCAAATTTTTAGAATCCTTCAAGTATAAGTTGAGTTATAACGAACCTTGATTTAATGACATAACGAACCTTGATTTAACAAAATTCTCAGTGTAACAAACTACAGTCGAACCTCGATATATCGAAGTTGTACTTGCAGCAAAAAACTTCGTCAAATCACAAATTTTGTTAATTCGAGGTTTTGAACTCTTAGCAGTAAAAACAACTTCGGAAAATCCCTGAGCATTCCTGGTGGGTAGTATCTTGTCAGTAAGCACATATAAACAAATCGCCAGAAGGTCCGGTCATAATAGCACAGTTTTGAGCGCCAGCGCGTGCAGCACAGATTTTGCCAAGAGCATTGCATTGACATGCTTCTCGGCGTCAGAGATTTGCGTATGTTGCATCACATGTCACCGTAAATCCTGGACGCCCTGGCTGGCAATGCTTAGTGCCCACAGCCATCATCAGATAGCACCCACAAATGAAAAACAAAAGTGTAAAAAGATACACATATTCGTCTTCAGCAACAACAAAAATGTCACAGTTATGCCAGAAAGGCTGAGCATTGATGATAGCAAAGTGACAACTACATGAAGTAAATGGTTTTTATCGGCATCACACGCTCAGGGAAACCTGAGCAGATCTCACTCGATGACCACAAACTCGCTGTCACAACGTGAGCGAACGCATCGCACCATGTCTCAGAAACTTGAGATTACATGACCGCCAACACTGGAAACACAGGAACACAATGCGCATCAAAGCACCATCCGTCTCGGCTCAGCCTTTGCACTTGCTGCAGCTTACCTCCGAGATACGATGCGTGGCCCGCGTGCTAGAAGGAGATATGCGCACTAGGGGGAGAGGGCAGATAGGCTCATGTGGTGATAACAGTGATAACATGAGTGGCGGTATAGTACTAAACGCAAAACCCTCTTTCTGTCATGTTCGGTGTAAAGTCTAACTGGAATAAGATCCTATCGCGCGCTGTCTGCTGTGGATGCTAGGGGGGAGGGGGTGCATATGCGGCCTGCACTCCCTGTATTGCAGGTCATCTACAGCTAGTGCAAGGCTTAGGTGGGCAAAGATGATTGATAGCGTGATAGTGGACGCAAAATCTTTGCTACATACCGCCAATGTAAAGATATCGTCGAACGGCATGAAACTATCTTCGGTCGCCGACTCTCAAATTCAACAAAAATATTTTCAAGCGAAGCTTGTATTGCCTGACTTGTGTCGTCGGTGTGGCTGTCGTCGTACGCGAAAAACCTCCTCACCCTCAGCTGGCGGCCGGAAACCCTCCTCACCCACAGCTAGCGTGCCAGAAACCCTCCGCTCCCGCAAGTGGCGCGCCGGATACACCACTCTCCCAGGCGATCACAAGCGCTCCCTCCCTCCGGAAAAGGTACGTTCGATCGCTCCGCACGTGCCATTTCTCGCCAGTTCAAGGCCAGCTGCGCTATGGGTAGGCCGCGTTTGGTCCGCTCCGCCGAAGAAGAGGCAGCCTTCAAAGAACGACAACGGGAGCAGGCCCGTGAACGTGCGCGAGCTCGCCGGGCGAATCCGCCGTTTCTCATCCACCAACAACCATGTCTCTTTAATTTGTCTCAAACGCTCAAAAAGCTAACCAACCCCTCCCCTAGGGTTGGACAAGCTTAGCATGCATGCCTGTTCACGGTAGGGGAGGGGTTTAAAGTTTTTTCTCTTAGTGAAATTCATTTTTTTATGATGGCATGGTAATTAGCAACTTTTAGGGCCCCTTCTGTGGCAAAAAAAATACGTCAGCAACTACATTTATTTGCATAAAAGATCCAATTTCGATATAACGAAGTAAAGTGTCGGTTTTAGACCGTTATATCGAGGTTTAAATAAATAATAAACTGCGAAGTTTATACATCTCAAAACTGCACAATGGGTTATGAGGGATGCTGTAGAGGACTTTAGATTAATTTTGACTACCTGAAGTTCTTCAACATGCTCCTGAATCTAAGTAGACATGCTTTTCGCATTTTGCCACAGCTGAAACCTAGCTGCCACGGCCGGGAATCGAACCTGCGACCTCACGCCGCAGCCACGGTGCCAGGCGCAAGAAGCTTTGATGACACAGTTCATAAAAGTATTCCTCCATCTTGAATGCACATTGTAACTCTGCTTGTATTCCAATGAAGCACAAGACAAAGCAAAGGGGCCCTGTGCAAGATGCATTAGAAAAATTAGCCTTCAACTAGTGTTTATGGACTGGCAAGACTGCAATAGTGTGTAATAGTGTGTGTAATAGGTTCCAAAGCTAACTGCAGACAAAGAGCTTGGAATTGCAGACAGGCTAATACTGACCGAGCGTTTCAAAACACCCGAGGAGCGACACAGATATAGAAAAGCCATGAAGTTTCACTTTGACAAGCGGAGGAACCTCCCAGCAGGCCTTGGCTAAAATCAGATGTGTCCGACCAGACAATACTGACTCATGTATTAATTAATGAAATTCTAGCATTTATTTGTGGCAGAACCAGGCTACGATTATGAAACACACCGTAGTGGGGATCTCCGGATTAAATATGACCACCTGGGGTTGTTTAAAATTCACCTAATGCGCAGTACACTGGCATTTTTGCATTTAGCCCCCATCAAAATGCGGCCACCACGGCCAGGATTTGATCTTGCAACCTCGTGCTTAGTAGCGCAATGCCAAAGCCACTAAGCATCAACGGCGGTAGACTCCCATATGCCGCACCTTGATTATACTAAATGTGTGACAATGCACTACTTCAAGCTTTTCTTGTGTTCTTTTTTTTTGGGGGGGGGGGGGGGGGGAGAGGATGGCACTAATATTTTAAAAAAAATTAAATTATGGGGTTTTACGTGCCAAAACCTCGTTTGTTCTCTGATCCACACCGCTCTCTTCCTGTCTCTTAACGTCAGTCCTAAGATTTTTCGTTCCATAGCTCTTTGTGCGGTCCTTAACTTGTTCTCGCGCTTCTTTGTTAACCTCCAAGTGTCTGCCCGTATGTTGCACCGGTAGAATGCAATGATTGTACACTTTTTGTTTCAACGACAGTGGTAAGCTCCCAGTCAGGATTTGGCAATGCCTGCCATATGCACTCCAACCCAATTTTATTCTTCTGTAAATTTCTTTCTCGTGATCAGGGTCCTCTGTGAGTAATTGACCTAGATAAACGTACTCCTTTACATACCTTAGAGGCTGACTGGCAATCATGAATTCTTGTTCCCTTGCCAGGCTGTTGAACTTTACCTTTGTCTTCTGCATATTAATCTTCAACCCCACTCTTACACTTTGTCGGTTAAGGCCCTCAGTCATTTGTTGTAATTCGTTCCCATTTTGCTGAATAGGACAATGTCATCTGCAAACCGAAGGTTGCTGAGATATTCGCCGTTGATTCTTACTCCTAAGCCTTCCCAGTCTAAGAGCTTGAATACTTCTTCTTAACATGCAGTGAATAGCATTGGAGAGATTGTGTCTCCTTGCCTGACCCCTTTCTTGATAGGTAACTTTCTACTTTTCTAGTGGAGAACCAAGGTAGCTGTGGAATCCTTGTAGATGTTTGCTAAGATATTCACGTATGCCTCCTGTACTCCTTGATAACGCAATGCCTCTATGACTGCTGGTATCTCTACTGAATCAAATGCCTTTTCATAATCTATGAAAGCCATATACAGAGGTTGATTGTACTCCGCAGATTTCTCGATTACCTGATTGATAACATGGATATGATCCATCGTAGACTATCCCTTCCTGAAGCCAGCCTGTTCTCTTGGTTGTCTGAAGTCAAGTGTTCCCCTGATTCTATTGGAAATTATCTTGGTGAATATTTTATATAATACTGAAAGCAAGCTAATGGGTCTGTAATTCTTCAATTCTTTAACGTCTCCCTTCTTATGGATATTAATTATAATGTTGGCGTTCCTCCAGCTCTCTGGTACACTTGAAGTTGCGAGGCATTGCGTATAAAGGGCCGCAAGCTTTTCAAGCATGATATCTCCTCCATCTTTGATTAAATCTACTGTTATTCCATCTTCTCCAGCAGCTTTTCCCCTGGTCATGTCTTTCAAGGCCCTTCTAACTTCATCGCTAGTTATAGAAGAAGCCTCTGTATCCGGTTCATCACTATTTCGAATGAAAGTAGCTTGGCTGTTTTGGGCACTGTACAGGTCAGTATAGAATTCTTCCGCGACTTTTACTATGTCATCGAAATTGCTGATGATATTACCATGCTTATCTTTCAGTGCATACATCTTGCCTTGTCCTATGCCAAGCTTTCTTCTTACTGATTTAATGCTGCGTCCGTATTTTACGGCTTCCTCAATCTTTCCCACGTTATAATTTCGAATATCCCTTACTTTCTTCTTGTCGATCAGTTTTGACAGTTCAGCGAATTCTATCTGATCTCTTGAGTTGGACATTTTCATGTTTTGCCGTTTCTTTATTAGGTCCTTTGTTTCTTGGGAGAGCTTACCTACTGTTTGCCTAGGTGCCTTACCGGGGATAGCTGATATTCTAGTTGACATTAAGCGGAAGAAATGGAGCTGGGCAGGCCATGTAATGCATAGGATGGATAACAGGTGGACCATTAGGGTTACAGAATGGATACCAAGAGAAGGGAAGCGCAGTCGAGGTCCGCAGAAAACCAGATGGGATGATGAAGTTAGGAAATTCGCAGGCGCAAGTTGGAGTACGCTAGTGCAAGACAGGGGTAATTGGAGATCGCTGGGAGAGGCCTTCGTCCTGCAGTGGGCAAAAATATAGGCTGATGATGATGATGACGTGCCAAAACCACGATCTGATTATGAGGCACGCCGTAGTGGGGGACTCCGGAAATTTGGACCACCTGGCGTTCTTTAACGTGCACCTAAATCTAAGTACAAGGGTGTTTTCGCATTTCGCCTCCATCGAAATGCGGCCGCCGTGGCCGGGATTCGATCTCGCAACCTCGTGCTCAGCAGCCCAACACCATAGCCACTGAGCAACCACGGTGGGTGGCAC
Organism: Dermacentor silvarum; assembly: GCF_013339745.2. Lineage (NCBI taxonomy): Eukaryota > Metazoa > Arthropoda > Arachnida > Ixodida > Ixodidae > Dermacentor > Dermacentor silvarum. Next base: position 33,165 of record NW_023605477.1, read on the forward strand.
TAAGATTTCTATGGCTCCAAAACCTCCATGCTCCTGTGATCAGGTGACTGCCTTCTTTGTTTTAAGATACACCATGAAAGGTAATCTTTATGGCAGTACTCACAAGATCCAACAAACGTGACACTTAAGCACACTCACATGGAGCAACTGAAGCATGGCAGATACTTCCATGGCAGTGCGCAGCTTCTCAAAGGAACTACTACTTCAAAGGAGACAAGGTGGGTATCGGTGTACCCCTGTTCCAAGTGCAGCATAGTTGCTCTCCTAAAAAACCTTATAGTACATACTTTTTAAGAGAACAAGAGCAACCTAGTGTAAAGCACCAAGCTACAACTGTCTATGCCAAAAGTTACTGCACAATGCATTTTGGAGAATGGTAAACTGGGAATATTGATAATGGCTCATTACTTTCACAGTGCCTGCTAAGAGAACACAATGTCAGCATGACATGCACGTACACAAAACACATACGGGCAACAACGTGTTCTGAAACAGTTCACTGGGGCTCACCTGTCAGATAGCTTGGTCTGTTTTTTCCGTTTTGCTCTGCTCGGAGGACGAACCATGGACACATCGGCAGCCTCGGTTGGCGATGCACGCCGCTTCCTCAACAGCGAAAGCTTGCTGCCACTCGGCTGCGCTGACTTGGGTTCCAAGTCATCGTCAGACACAGTCACTTCAGTGGCAGGTAGGCTAGAGGGGCCCGCCACTTTCCCCGCCTCACTCGTAACAGGGGCCACAGTGCCCTTTGGTGCTGCAAACACATCAAGTAGACTGGGCGACTTGTTTCCATCATCCATCACACAGAGCATCTGGTGGCCCGGCACTTTGGACAGAGATCGTGCGGGAGTCGTGCCTGACACAACACTTGTTGGTGACACCACGTCATCGTCCCATGTCTCACAGGGCGGCGCAGGACGCGCAACCTTGTCCTGCTGGAGAAGACTCGGAGACCCCTCTGACTCGGCATCGGTGATGCCGTCTTCCTGTTCATCAATGACCACCAGCACGCTCGATTTACTGTCAGCTGCTTCAGCACTTGTCTTTTGTTGTTCCTTTGTGCAATCAATGAGCCTTTTATCGTTTGCCACTTCGGTAGGTGCAACATTTCCCCTCGATCGAACGAAATCCTCACAGCTGGCTTCCTCTTTCTCGGCGATTGCTGAAAGCGGCGGCTGGTATGACGCAATTTCATTCTTGGCACTGCCACCACAGAGTTCTATTTCCAGTGTCTCCGGCACCGTCTGCACTGCGAGGGGTGGCAACTTTTTGCCTTTACCATTTGTGGCAGCCGTGCACATGGCTGCCTCCAGGACTTCCTCGCACTCAGCAGGCTCATCAGTGGTGGTAGGAGGAGAGGGAGGTACAAGACAGCTTGTGTCCCTCGGCGAGTCTTCTTGCAGAATAGAGTCCCACAATTTGGGACTGACGGAGCAGTTCAGCAACTGCCGTCTGCACTCGCTTTTGGCTGCCCGTTGTGGAGTGCAGTTGACAACGGGGCTGACATTCCTGATCACAAAGAATAAAAAAATAAAAAGAACTAATTTGGCATGTTACAGAGGCTAGTGCAGTGGTGAACTAGAGTTACAAATAATGTAATCCCAAAACCAACAAAAAAAGACCTTTTTGCAACAGAAGAAAAACCTTCACTTCAAAATAAATGTCTGTCAATCTTTGATAGTTGCAAAAGGTTCTGATATGCAAAAAACCACATTCTGATTCATTTTCACAATACCTCAGAAAAAGCTAGCCAAGAACATCATTTTCGATGTTTCCCACATCTTTTGACAGACCCTTTAGGATATAACATCACAAAATAGCTACATTCACTGTCCGATATGAAACTTCACATAATATGCTTGGCACCTACTCGGCAAAGCATGATGCAGATATTGCCAAGACTTACTGCACCACATTTTTTACATTGAATTGCCCCTAATGGCACTCCTCTTTACTGAAGACTGTGTGCTTATGTACCGCTGTTATTTTATGCAGAGTTACATTTTTGTTTCAATGTGCATGTGTTTGTACTGTCTTCTGCAAGTGACCTCCCCAAATATTGCAGACCACGCTTAGAACGAACATCTGGTAATCTTATTAGAAACTAAGTTTAACCAAAGTGCACTGAAGCTATTAAGAGCTAAACAAACATATCAAAATTTAGCTCAAGAAAGTCCATTTTAAATTACCTCCTCTATAATTATCAAACTGCACAGAAGTAGTCCACAGAAGTAGCCGTAAGGGAGCATCAAACAGCAGAGCTCCCATGTGCAGACAGCCTATTATCAAGCTTCCCTGCACATCTCTAGTTTAAAAGAATATCTAAGAACAATAGTAAACTTAGAAACAAGAGCCAGCAATTAATTTGAACAGGATTGTTAAAGTAAACCTTTACAATAGCGAAAATGTTGCTCTTACCAAGAACAGAGGCTTTTGTAAGCCAAGGAAGAGGCAAAAAATACAAAAAACAGGTGACAACGCCACGTTGAAGTTCCCACAAAAGTTCCCTGTGCCATCATTTGTTATTCCATTTCTTATTTTACTTGTCTTCTTATATTTTACATGTAAACATTTACCTGTTCTTCTTATATTATCATTGCGTTGTCACTGCACTGTTTCCCACGTTAAAATTCACTGCCTAGTAAGGGAATATGCATCTTCTAAAGCAGTTGATTCAACTGTTTACCCATAATTCCTTCCAGGAAGCTTGCTAGATAGAAAAATTGGCAAGTTTCGCTGGAAAGTGAAGCATTGAAAGTGATAGCAAGATTTAACGCTGCGCTTGAATTCGTCGCACAGTGCGCTAACAATACGCAGAGGCAACCTGGCGTAACGCAGCACACAAGATAACTGATGCTACGCTGAAGGAAGAACGCACCAGCAAATACAAGGCACGTCACAAAGCCAGCGCATTGAGGAATGCCCACAGCAGTGTTACCGGCATCGCAGCTCAAGGGTGCACGAGATGGTACCGACAGAAAACGCTCAGCACTTGTCAGTGCCCGATCAAAGGATTACATAGATTTAGCTTAATGCTTTTGATCCAATCTGCTCAGACCAGAATATGCACCATATATTCGGTATACACACAGCTCCTCAGCAGGAATGCTAATGTCTTTGTGCACGACACTCATGTAGGCCTAACCACGTGTGTCAAGAGGATAATCAACAAAGGACAAATCAGGGAAATCTCAGATCGGAGCCAATGCATGAAAAAGGGGGCTTGTCTTCATCAGCACAACAGCCTTTTCTTGCTGTGTTGAGCAGCTATTGCCCTGACAAAGTCTTGCCCCCTTGTTGAAGCACTGGCTATGCACCAACTTCGTTTGTTTGTCCACTGTCGATCAACAGATTGGCTCCACGAAAAGTTTTGCCATGCCACCAATGCCGCAAAGCATGTGAATGGTACTACAGTCGAAACTGGATATATCGAACCCACATAAAATAATTATTGCGTATAACGAACAGCTGTACAACCCCATTGAAAACTTTTGTATAAAATATTCATTTTATATATCAAATTACCTATATGTCATATATCGAACTTTTCTGTAATCTCCTTCAGATTTGATACATCCGGGTTCGACTGTAGTTCTTAGCGGACTGAAGGACAACCATGATAAGGAAACGCACTGTGTTTGCGCCGTGACAAACCCCATTAGCTATCGAGATGAAAAAGCTGGGAGGTGAGAATAAAAAGATGGTCAAATGGGATTGAGGCTGAGCATACGCATCCCCCAACTTCCCGCTACAATTCTTGTCCTCACCATTGCCCACAAGATTTCCCCTGAAGCCAAGTACAGTGGGAAAGCGGCAAGGAATACAATTATGAGGGCACTGACAGGGCCACGGCACATGTGCTCTGAGCGTGGTGATATCGGTCGATTAGTCTCCACCTTCCTCTGACCTACTGTCATCTTCAATTAGGACAATCATGCATTAGGAGTTCCAAACATGTCAGACGCTGGTCCTAAAAGGCCCCTCACCAGGTCCCATAGCAAATTTTGGTTACAAGCTGGAAGTCGTTATGTGTCCTCTAGGGAGCGTTCTACTGCAAGAATTTTTCAAATTGGTTGATGAATGGCAGAGATATAAATATTTGAAGTGTCGCAAACCCGTGATCTCAGGAGGCGAGCTTCACTGCCAGCATAGACACTCTCTCAACTTGCCCCCATCTAGCCTCCGCAAGCGAAATTCCTTCCCTGCATTCTCCATACAAGAGAGAAAGGATTGTGTCACGTATATGTCATGGGCCCCACCTTTCTCTCTTTTTTTTTTTTTTCTCTTGCGTTCTTACCGCGCGGTGCACTTCCGGTGACAGTCTCAAGCCCGAAATGTTGCGTTTTTCTCATTTCACACTGTGCACGATTTTGCACGCAGGGCATGGGAACATGTGCATTGTTGTCTGACCGCTTCAGGGTTACATTGAAATGGATCCCTCGGTGTGTGCACATTTAGAGATATTTTCATTTTCTGCACTGGGCAACTGCACGACGTGGGAACGAGCAGACGAAACGTAAGTACGTCCCTCTAGCTACAGCATGGAGTAAAACAAAAACTTGCACACAGTTCAGTTTGTAGGTTTTATCATTTCTCTAAACTTTAAATCGTCTATTGAAGCAACAGATCAAACAAATTACTGCTGTAGCTTTGAATAATTCTCAAAGTCACGTGTCACGGTTAGTGATGTTTCAGCAATGCGAATTACGCAGGTGCTGTTGTGCGTCTGACAACGATTATCTGGCTGGGAGCGGGGCTCCCTCGAGAAGAAGGGAATGCAGCGTTTGGTTTGCAATTTCAGCTGTTTTCGCAGTGCGCCGCAGTGTAATACTTTGCAGGCACGATCATCAGTGTGCTACACCTATTTGTTTAAAATGGCCAAACCTGGTGAGGGGCCCTTTAAGGCTTTCGGTAGGTATCATAGCGCAAGTCATGTGTGCATGTGTTATTGGTGCCTGCATCTTATTGCACTGTTTTGTGCGTCGAGATCCAATTCTCATTTTTGTAAAACTACCAAAGCAAGGTCTTGATGCAGGCAGGGTACAAATCACTCTAATTCTCCAGCACAAGGTTGCAGTCTGATGCAACCATAGCAGAAACCGCATCACTCTTCTAAAAAACATTATGAATCATACAACTCAAAGGACACTGCAAAACTGAGCAAAAGTATGCTGTCTTTCTCGCTCTCTCTTCCCTTTTTCAACAAGCAGCGCACAAATCTTCTAAAGAGAGCATTTAAGGGCTCCTAAACCATTTTGCGAATGAAAAAAAGTGAGCAGTTTCTCTCTTGCCTTCGCTACCCTCCCCAGAGCCACTCTCCTCCTCACAGTGTGCTCCTCTAGAAGACACATGTAAACTACACCAGTACCAAATGTTGCACTGGCACTCTTTCTTGAAAACCCCCATCGACTTCCACTTATCAGCACTCGGCACTTTTCAGCTACACGCTGTTGCCATCACACGTGCAGTGCAAAACATTCTACAAAAGGTGAAATCATTTGACCACACACGACAGGCAAACGAGACGAGGAGGAAGAGCAGGCATGCGACTTCATGGCAAAGCTTGCTAGAAGACAGATCAGAACTGATGTCCTTCATGTATGAATCAATTGACAGTTTCTGTCCTGGTGTCATCGCACAGGCCGAGCACAACTGAAGTAGTTGAGTGTCATCACAATTGCACAGAACTTAAAATGAGCTGAGCATGTTAAGACTACATGTACTAAGGCAGTCAAACAGCTGTGTTTCTTCGCTGGAAGTTAGGAATATCACTACTGCAACTGAAACTAAACACTTACAAAACTTTAGTAAGGCCTATTCTTGAGTATTCAAGCATAATTGGGGATCCTAGCCAAGTCCACCTAGTTGAAAATCTCTGAAAAAGTGCAGAATAAGGCACTCAGATTTACCTACAGTAAATACTCGCGTCACATCGGTGTAACTGCTTTGTGCATCCAAGCGTGCACGCATCCTGACTTTGTCCCTTCGGCAGAATGTCGCTGTAACGATTATTTTCTTACTTTATCATGGAAACTTAAAAATTGAGAAGATAGACTACCTGAAGCCACCATGCCGACATTCTGATAGAAATAACAACAATTGCATCCGATTGTTTATAGCATGGTGCAACACTTACAAGCATTCTTTTTTTTTTTTTCTAAAGCAATAGAAATGTAGAACAGACTGCCAAATACTGTTATGAATTCCAGTAATGCTAATGTGTTTGTTCGCAAAGGTGAATCGTTTCTTTAATAGCTGCTTGATCAATGATGTTGGTTCTATAGCATGCTCACTCCCACATGTTCAC